>NW_026708614.1:0-43024 GCF_902713425.1 Acipenser ruthenus
GCATTGTAAAGCACAGAGAGGTCTGATAAAGCATAGGGAAGCATTGTAAAGCACAGAGAGATCTGGTAAAGCATAGGGAAGCATTGTAAAGCACAGGGAGGTGTGGTGAAGCACATTAAACAAAACACAGCAAACCAGGGTAAACTGCGGTAAATGCAGAGTATAACCAGGGGGGGGAAGTGTATATATCCCGTGGTAAATGCTTCCCAAGGGCAGTGTGAACGTGGCTGTGCAGTCTGGCACAGCCACTTGATTTTTCTTTGCTAAGTTTATGATCCAGCATGTTGTGTAAATAACTGAAATTGTATTTTGCTTACGTTTGTCTCTTTGTCTCTGTCCAAAAGTCCCAAGATCTCTCGTCCCCGACCCTGTCCTCTCCCCTGCCCCCCCCTGTGTCCATCCCTCCTGTCCCCCCCCGACTGGACCTTCTGTCAACCAGAAACCCTGGCCTTCTCCCACCACAGGTACCTCACAGCCCTCTATTCATCATCCAGAACGAGAGAGAGAAGAGAGGGGAGAGGAGATGGAGGGAGAGAGGGGATGGGAGAGAGAGAGGGGAGAGAGAGAGGAGATGGGAGAGGGGATGGGAGATGGGAGAGAGAGAGGGGATGGGAGAGGGGAGAGGGGATGGGAGAGAGAGAGGGGAGAGAGAGGGGGGATGGGAGAGGGGAGAGAGGAGGGGAGAGGAGAGGGGAGAGAGGGAGGGGAGAGGAGAGGGGAGAGAGGGAGGGGAGAGGAGAGGCGAGAGAGAGAGGGGATGGGAGAGGGGAGAGAGAGAGGGGATGGGAGAGGGGAGAGAGAGAGGAGAGGAGAGGCGAGAGAGGGAGGGGATGGGAGAGGGGAGAGAGGGAGGGGAGAGGAGAGGGGAGAGAGGGAGGGGAGAGGAGAGGCGAGAGAGAGAGGGGATGGGAGAGGGGAGAGAGAGAGGGGATGGGAGAGGGGAGAGAGGGAGGGGAGAGGAGAGGGGAGAGAGGGAGGGGAGAGGAGAGGGGAGAGAGGGAGGGGAGAGGAGAGGCGAGAGAGAGAGGGGATGGGAGAGGGGAGAGAGAGAGGGGATGGGAGAGGGGAGAGAGAGAGGAGAGGAGAGGCGAGAGAGGGAGGGGATGGGAGAGGGGAGAGAGGGAGGGGAGAGGAGAGGGGAGAGAGGGAGGGGATGGGAGAGGGGAGAGAGGGAGGGGAGAGGAGAGGGGAGAGAGGGAGGGGAGAGGAGAGGCGAGAGAGGGAGGGGAGAGGAGAGGCGAGAGAGAGGGGGGGATGGGAGAGGGGAGAGAGAGGGGGGATGGGAGAGGGGAGAGAGAGAGGGGATGGGAGAGGGAGAGAGAGGGGGAGAGGAGAGGGGAGAGAGGGAGAGAGAGAGGAGAAGAGATGGGAGACAGAGAGGGGATGGGAGATGGGAGAGGGGGAGAGAGAAGGGAGATGTGATACATTTTAAAAGATGATATTATTTAAAGCTGTCCCTCACCTGATGTCTTGCTGTGTACCCCCCCCCCCACCCCCCCCCCCCCCCAGGCCTCTGTAAATTCAGGGCACCCCCCGGGAAGGAACCCCCCCCAGCGCCCCCCGGTGCCCCCCCGATCACCGGCATTGAGACAACGCCGCCTCTGCGCAGCAGACCTGCTCAACAGGAAAGCCAGCCTGCCGGTGAGAGAGAGAAAGAGACACTGACACCTAGAGGAGGGGAGGACACACTGCACTGCACACACACTGAGACACACTGACACCTAGAGGAGGGGAGGACACACTGCACTGCACACACACTGAGACACACTGACACCTAGAGGAGGGGAGGACACACTGCACTGCACACACACTGAGACACACTGACACCTAGAGGAGGGGAGGACACACTGCACTGCACACACACTGAGACACACTGACACCTAGAGGAGGGGAGGACACACTGCACTGCACACACATTGAGACACACTGACACCTAGAGGAGGGGAGGACACACTGCACTGCACACACACTGAGACACACTGACACCTGGAGGAGGGGAGGACACACTGCACTGCACACACACTGAGACACACTGACACCTGGAGGAGGGGATGACACTCCACACACATACTCAAACCCCGTGAATACCAGGAATGTTTCAGGCTCTGCCTTTCTCTGCAGGTGCCATTAGAGGCTGACGATGCGCAGTATGACAATCGTGTGAACGTACTGAAGTCCAGTCTCTCAGTGCAAGGGTGAGTGTGCAGCTACTACTGAAGCAAACAGCACCGAGAGCCTTTCAACAGAGTCCCATAGTAAAAGCACAGCAAAGTGTAATAAAACACAGTGAAAGAATGGTAAAGCACAGAGAGGTCTGGTAAAGCATAGGGAAGCATTGTAAAGCACAGAGAGGTCTGGTAAAGCATAGGGAAGCATTGTAAAGCACAGAGAGGAACGGAAAAGCATAGGGAAGCATTGTAAAGCACAGAGAGGTCTGGTAAAGCATAGGGAAGCATTGTAAAGCACAGAGAGGTCTGGTAAAGCATAGGGAAGCATTGTAAAGCACAGAGAGGTCTGGTAAAGCATAGGGAAGCATTGTAAAGCACAGAGAGGTCTGGTAAAGCATAGGGAAGCATTGTAAAGGCGCAGAGAGGTCTGGTAAAGCATAGGGAAGCATTGTAAAGCACAGAGAGGTATGGTAAAGCATAGGGAAGCATTGTAAAGCACAGAGAGGTCTGGTAAAGCATAGGGAAGCATTGTAAATCACAGAGAGGTCTGGTAAACATGGCAGGGTAAGGTCTGGTGAACGCACAGTATAACCGTGTTTCTGCTGCAGATAGAGTCCTATAGGAACGTGATGGTAAATGCAATTACAAATGGCTGATGATAAATGGAGCGATCACTGTTTAGGATTGTTAGTTGTCTTGTACCCACCCCCAGGCCTGCCCCGTCACGGGCCTGGACATTGGAGGAGAGATCGAGCAGCGAGGAGGAGGAGAAGGAGGAGGAGGAGGGGCAGGGGGGCGGCACCGAAACAAGCCCTGTGCTCGCCATCCTCTCCTCTCTCAACAGCAGCAACCCCCGCAGGAACCTCGACTGGTAACTACACTGACACCCAGAGGAGGGGGGGACACACTGCACTGCAAAGAGAGAGACACGCTGAGACACACTGAGACACTGAGATACGCTGAGACACGCTGAGACACTGAGACACAGTGAGATACTGAGACACACTGAGACACTGAGACACAGAGATACACTGAGACACGCTGAGACACTGAGACACGCTGAGACACTGAGACACACTGAGACACTGACACACATACTGAGATAGACACACACACACACACACACTGACACTGAGATAGACACACACACACAGACATTATTGATGAGTTCAATCTTGTTTCCTTGTCACCCCCAGGAGTAACATATTCCGCTCGGAGCAGCGGGGATCCCACAATGCACTGCAGCCTCCTCCGGTCAGCCACGAGTCATCAGGTCAGTGTGCGGTCAGAAACATTTCCAAATCAACTCTCAGAGATAGCAGAAGAAACACGCCCTGACTGTCCCCCTCTCCCTCCCTCTCTCCTCTCCCTTTCCCCCACTCTCCTCTCTCCCCACCTCAACCCCTCCCTCCCTCCTCTCCTCCCTCTCCTCTCCTCTCCTCTCCCCCTCCCCCTCTCCTCTCCTCTCCCCTCCCCCTCTCCTCTCTCCTCCCCTCCCCCTCCCCCTCTCCTCTCTCCCTCCCCCTCTCCTCTCTCCCTCCCTCCTCCCCCTCTCCCTCTCCTCTCCCTCTCCACTCCCTCTCCTCCCCCTCTCCCTCTCCTCTCCCTCTCCACTCCCTCCCTCTCCTCTCTCCCTCCCCTCCCCCTCTCCTCTCTCCCTCTCCCCTCCCTCCCTCTCCTCTCTCCCTCTCCCCTCCCCCTCCCCCTCTCCTCTCTCCCTCCCCTCCCCCTCTCCTCTCTCTCTCCCCCTCTCCCCTCCCCCTCTCCTCTCTCCCTCCCCCTCCCCCTCCCCCTCTCCTCTCTCCCTCCCCCCTCTCCCTCTCCTCTCCTCTCCCCCTCCCCCTCCCCCTCCCCCTCCTCTTCCTCACCCCCTCTCACTCCTCTATTCTTTTCTCGCTCCCCTTCCTCATCTCTCCCCTCCCAGGGCGCACCAAAGCCCCTCCCACCCCCCAGGATGGACCAATGGTGACGCTGCTGCGGGAGGGCTACAGCCAACAGGATGTGGAAAAGGCCCTGAGCATCGCCCCCTCCGATCTGGAGCTGGCCAGAGACATCCTGATATCATTCACATCCCCTGGACACAAGAGGCTCTGAGAGAGGAGAGGAGAGGAGGAGAGGAGAGGGAGAGGAGAGGAGAGAGGGGGGTGTGGAGAGGAGAGGAGAGGAGAGGAGAGAGGAGAGGAGAGGAGAGAGGGGGGTGTGGAGAGGAGAGGAGAGGAGAGGAGAGTGGAGAGAGGAGGAGGGGAGGAGAGGGGGGAGAGAGGGGGTGTGGAGAGGAGAGAGGAGGAGAGGAGAGAGGGGGAGAGGAGAGGAGAGGAGAGAGGGGGAGAGGAGAGGAGGAGAGGAGAGGAGAGGAGAGAGGGGGTGTGGAGAGGAGAGGAGAGGAGAGGAGAGGAGAGAGGGGGTGTGGAGAGGAGAGGGGGGAGAGGAGAGGAGAGGAGAGAGGGGGAGAGGAGAGGAGTAGAGGGGAGGAGAGGAGGGGAGGAGAGGAGAGAGGAGGTGAGAGGCGGAGAGGAGGAGAGGGGAAGAGAGAGGAGGGGAGAGGAGAGGAGAGGAGAGGAGAGGAGTGGAGGAGAGAGGAGGGGAGGAGAGAGAGGAGAGGAGAGGAGAGGATAGGAGAGGGAGGGGAGGAGAGAGGAGGAGCGAGGAAGAGAGAGGAGAAGGAGAGAGGAGGAGAGGAGAGAAGGAGAGAGGAGTGAGGAGGAGAGAGGAGGAGAGGAGAGGAGGACAGGAGAGGAGAGAGGAGGAGAGAGGAGGAGAGGAGGAGCGAGGAAGAGGGGAAAGGAAAGAGGCCCTTATAAGCACAGTGGAAGCATGGCAAAGTCTTTCCCATTGTCTTCAATGTAAACTCAATAACAAGTGTCTCAACAGGAAGTCTTTTTCAAGATCTTCAATCTGCTTGACATGCTGCTGCTGCTCAAATACAGCCTGAAAAGATCATCAAGAGAAACACTTTTGTTTTTATGTGTGTGTGTGTGTGTGTGTGTGTGTGTGTGTGTGTGTGTCCACTTTATCTATCTATATATATATATATCTATATCTATATCTATATCTCTCTCTATCTATCTATCTATATATATATATATATATATATATATATAATAAAACACAACGCAAAATACTAATATTTAAAACTGTCTATTAAAATTAAAATCTATTTTAAATGTTTTTATTTCATTTTTTTTAACACCAGAAACGTCACCGCGGGTCCCATGCACAACACAGCGGCACTCATATTTAATGTCTTATCCTGTTTCTGCTCGCATCGTTATTTTTTTGCCGGTTACCGACGATTCCAGAGAAACGTGCTTCTGAAAAGACTCCTCGTCGTGGCTGCAAAGCGAAGTGGGGGAGGCGTATTATTTCCGTATGAAAAAAAAAAATCATCATGTAGTATCTATTTTACACCACTAGAGGGAAGCAGATTACCGTTTGTGTCTCAGTGTGTGTGTGTTTCTGTGTGAGTGTTAGTGTTTGTGCATCTCAGTGTGAGTGCAGTACTTAAAAACAACAGCAGGTGGCAGCATAGGATGTCATGTCTTGTGTGTTTCTCTCTGTCTCGCTTTGTGTTTCTGACTCTCTGGTAGCAGGTTCACGTCTTTCTTTCTTTCTATTCTTCCTGCTCCCTCTCTCTCTCCCTCTCCTCTCTCTCCCTGGTACTCTGTCCTCACATTCCACACATTCCCAGGAGACTGAGCCTGCCCTGGCGGGTCAGAGCGAACTTCACTGACAGACTGGAGCCTGGAGCATGAACTGAGATACACACACACACACAGACTGGAGCATGAACTGACACACACACACACACACACACACACAGACTGAAGCATAAACTGAGACACACACACAAACACTGACACACACACGCACAGTGACACACACGCAGACAGACAGACAGGTAGATAGATAGCTAGGTTTTATTTCTGATTTTGTGGTATGATAACTTTCATTTTAATTCCGAGTGGAGGGGAGGGGAGGGGAGAGGATGGGAGAGGAGAGGACAGGATGGGAGAGGAGAGGAGGGGAGGGGAGAGGAGAGGAGGGGAGAGGAGAGGAGGAGAGGAGAGGAGGGGTGTTAGTTTTCACAGGACATCGCTGGAAAGTGACAACAAACAATCAGTGAATTGTGTTTAATTTATGTCAGCTTAGCTTCACAGTTCAATGCATTTACATATTGATTGGTTCTGTGTGTGTGCATCTCCTTCTGTCTCTCTCTCTCTCTCTCTCTGTCTCTCTCTGTCTCTCTCTGTCTCTCACTCTCTGTCTGTCCCTCTCTCTCTCTGTGTGTCTCGTTCTCTTTTTTCCATTGCATTATATGGGAGGCTCTCATGCATTCGCTGGCTAGTCTTGCACATGCACCCTATATATATATAAAGACTAGAAGACAGCTTTTTGAGTATCCGTCCCCATATGAGGTCGCTGTGCATGAAAGGGGAGCTGCAGTGAGAATGCTGACCAGCGAATAGTTAAATAAACAGATTTGAAAGCCTCGCTTAACGCTCCTCTAATGGAGGTTGTGAGACGTTCTCATTACAGACCACAGATATAAAGCGCTGATACATTCTGCCCCCCAGTTAAATCCACAACTCAGAGAGACAGGCTAGGTGAAGATCTCACAGCTCATAAAACAGCAACGGGCAGTTAACGCAGCTCGTAAAGGAGAACGGCGCATTAGCAGTGGCACGGAGACCCCCGTATCGCTCAGTGGATTCCTGTACAGTAACACGCCTGTCTGGCTTGAAGCACGCAGTCTGCGAAGTGTCAGACATAATTCAGACCAAGAGATTTAATAAAACTAACTTGATGACTGTGCAGTGTCTTCTAAAGTTCGGATTTAGATAAGAAACTGCTTCCCTCCCTCCCAGTCTCTCAGCTCTAACCACTAGACTAGACCACACTGCTTCCCCCCCTCCCTCCCTCCCTCTCTCCCAGTCCCTGAGCTTAACCACTAAACTAGGCCATCTATTTGCATTACAATAATAGTGTTACTTTTTAAATTCTGCTCTAGTCCTCTTCTCTTTTCATTCTCCCTATCCTTTCTTCAAATCTTGCTCTCTCCCCTTCTCCCTTCTCTCTCCCCTCTATCTCTCCTCTCTCCCCCCCCCCTCTCTCTCTCTCTCTCCTCTCTGCAATGACATCACCCTGGTTAGCGAGTGTCAGTTCCGGTAGCCTCTCCATTATCACAGAGTCGAAATGTCTTCCCAGAACTGGGTCCCTGGTGCGCGCACACACACACACACACACACACACACACACGCGCACACACACACACACACACACACGCACGCACGCACGCACGCACGCACGCACGCACGCACGCACGCACACACACACACACACAGAGCGACAGTGACATCACCAGCCTCACAGCTCAGCATTGCTCCGTGCATATCAACAAGGTGGAAAACAGACCAGGACAAGCCAGCCAAGGATTTCAAACACACATTTCTATAGAGCTTACCAGCACTAGCAACATCACAATAGCAGGACCAGCCAAGGATTTCAAACACACATCTCTATAGAGCTTACCAGCACTAGCAACAATACTGTGCTGCATTACAATAGCAGGGCCAGCTAAGGATTTAAAAAAAACAATAGGGGTCATATCTTCAAAGCCTTTCCCCCATTATTAAATTAACTCCTATTTTTTGGAAAAAAAAACAAAAAAAAGTTTGGTTCTACTTTTGTAAAATGAACAGGTGTTCTATGTTTTACCTTTAAAAAAATTATATATATTTTATATAGGATTTAATTAAAACCGGCGTTCGCACTTTGAAAATGTGGCCCATGCTTTCCCAAGATACTTTAGTTTTAGCTACAAAGCTACTGCAGCTAATCAGAATGGATTACCGAACCCGCGCTAGCAGCCCTGTGCCATCGTAAACCCTGTGCTAACTCAACTGCACTCCCCTCCATGCATGCATCCAGAGAGCCGAGGGAACACGGAGCCACTTTGAGGCTTTGGAACTGGGTTTCAGGAGACTAGGTTTCAGGCCCCTGCGCGGAACACCAGGCAGGGAGACTTGGGGGTTTGACCTCAAACTCGGTCTCCCCTTGGTCTCCTGGATCTTTCAATCTGCTGTTTCTGAAAAAGAGGCTTCGTGTTCAGCACAGCTTTAAAACCTTCCCAATCCGACACCAGCAAGCAGGGACATCAGCTCGATTGCCTCCCAAGCCCCGAGCTTCAGTATATCAACGCTGGGCCGTCTACATCAAGAGCGAGCGTTCTCCTTCCCCGAAATCTAATTATCAAAGCAAGCGAGCCGTCAAGGTAATATCCTGAAAAGAGGCAATTTCATCCCTCGCCGCCTCATTAAACCAGCCCCGGCTTCATTTGCCAGCTAATTCCCCTCCATTATAGACTCTGAATGCGAAACTGAATTAAAAGACGATTGCCCTAGAAAAAGAAAAGTGGAACTCGCTCAGCAAAGCAAAACTTTGTGTCTTCTTGTTTCTTGTTTTAGATCAACTTTTATCAAAAGTTTAAAGCAAACCCATCATGCCTTGCTAGAGCTCTCAGAATCATGTCTAAACGACAGCGGCGAAACCTGCTCCCCTCCTGCAACAGGACTTAGAAAACACCACCTTATAGAATAACACTGATGAAGGCACTAGAGCCCAAACGCTGGTCTGCTTGACTCGGTCTCTTCTAGTTTCAATCACACTGATGAAGGCACTAGAGCCCAAACACTGGTCTGCTTGACTCGGTGTCTTCTAGTTTCAATCACACTGATGAAGGCACTAGAGCCCAAACGCTGGTCTGCTTGACTCGGTCTCTTCTAGTTTCAATCACACTGATGAAGGCACTAGAGCCCAAACGCTGGTCTGCTTGACCCGGTCTCTTCTAGTTTCAATCACACTGATGAAGGCACTAGAGCCCAAACGCTGGTCTGCTTGACTCGGTCTCTTCTAGTTTCAATCACACTGATGAAGGCACTAGAGCCCAAACGCTGGTCTGCTTGACCCGGTCTCTTCTAGTTTCAATCACACTGATGAAGGCACTAGAGCTCAAACGCTGGTCTGCTTGACTCAGTTTAGTTTCAATCACACTGATGAAGGCACTAGAGCCCAAACGCTGGTCTGCTTGACTCGGTCTCTTCTAGTTTCAGTCACACTGATGAAGGCACTAGAGCCCAAACGCTGGTCTGCTTGACTTGGTCTCTTCTAGTTTCAGTAACCCTGATGAAGGCACTAGAGCCCAAACGCTGGTCTGCTTGACTCGGTCTCTTCTAGTTTCAATCACGCTGATGAAGGCACTAGAGCCCAAACGCTGGTCTGCTTGACTCGGTCTCTTCTAGTTTCAATCACACTGATGAAGGCACTAGAGCCCAAACGCTGGTCTGCTTGACTCGGTCTCTTCTAGTTTCAATCACACTGATGAAGGCACTAGAGCCCAAACGCTGGTCTGCTTGACTCGGTCTCTTCTAGTTTCAATCACGCTGATGAAGGCACTAGAGCCCAAACGCTGGTCTGCTTGACTCGGTCTCTTCTAGTTTCAGTCACACTGATGAAGGCACTAGAGCCCAAACGCTGGTCTGCTTGACTTGGTCTCTTCTAGTTTCAGTAACCCTGATGAAGGCACTAGAGCCCAAACGCTGGTCTGCTTGACTCGGTCTCTTCTAGTTTCAGTAACACTGATGAAGGCACTAGAGCCCAAACGCTGGTCTGCTTGACTCGGTCTCTTCTAGTTTCAGTAACACTGATGAAGGCACTAGAGCCCAAACGCTGGTCTGCTTGACTCGGTCTCTTCTAGTTTCAATAACCCTGATGAAGGCACTAGAGCCCAAACGCTGGTCTGCTTGACTCGGTCTCTTCTAGTTTCAATCACGCTGATGAAGGCACTAGAGCCCAAACGCTGGTCTGCTTGACTCGGTCTCTTCTAGTTTCAATAACCCTGATGAAGGCACTAGAGCCCAAACACAGAGTGTAGCGGACGCCATTCCTCTCGTCTTCAAGGTTACTGGCTGCAAAGTATGTCAGTCAACAGGGGCAGCAGCTGGTTGGTTAATGAAAGGGCCAGAGGTGGGGACAATTTTAATCTGGGTAACTGTGGTCCGGATTTTGTAATCCTAGATTCCTTTTATCTGGATCACTTTGATCCGTTTTTTTTCCCCAGAAAATGTCACTGCTGGATTACAAGTATCCAGATTACAAATAATTACGATAACGAAATCAGTTTTGTTTTTTTTCTCGATCACAAAATATAAGATTGCAAAATCCGGATCACTTTTACTCAAGATTACAAATTTGGAAAAAAAAACAAAAAAAAAACAGGTGCGCCAGGTGAGCACCTGGAAAACAAGACTGTGTGCAAAATGGAGAACTTCAAACTAACAGAAGATGTTTTAAAATGAAAATGCGTGTTTCCTGTAAACTCAAATGGAACTGTACATCCCAACATTTAATTTGATTACCAAAATTAAAAATAACTTTCCAAATGTTCCATTTCATTTTTCATTATTATTATTATTATTATTATTATTATTATTATTATTATTATTATTATTATTACAATATCTGTAAGCTCTGAGCAGTGATTCGGACATGATTTAGTGCATCTCATAAGCTTCAAGCTGTTTTAATTTGCTGTGTGCTGCTCTTAGCAGATACGTAGTTAAAAGAATTGAATTTGCTTAATGGTTTCATAATGGTGCGATCTTTTGCTCATTCTGTCTAAAGAGAGGTGGGGGTTTGAATGCAATGAGGCAGGTTGTTTGCTGGATGACGTTAGAGTTTGAAATAACTCAATATTGGGGGTGCAACAGAAGTCTTTCTTGCTCTTTCTCTCCCTCTCTCTCTCTCTTTCTTTCTTCCTTTTTCTTCCTTTATTTCTCTCTCCTGCCCGCCCGCTGGAACACAATTATCTCCCTCACAGTGGGATTCAGCCAGCTGTCGATAACGAGCTGGGATTGGAAATGAATTCTGGAGGACATGCAGAGAATGAATCCCCAGACGGACCGTTAGTCCGCAATCCTCCCTCCTCTCTCCAAACACGATCGCTCAGACAGAGAAACACACCGACGCTCAGACAATCAGACAGACAGACAGTGACACTCAGTAATGAGGCAGAAACACACACACACACACTCATATACAGACAGACACACATATTCTGACAAACAATAACAGATATGCATGCAAACACAAGCAAGACAGACATGCACCAACTCCCCAGTAATGTTGTTGAAGCTGACACCCTGGGGTCCTTCAAGAAGCTGCTTGATGAGATTCTGGGATCAATAAGCTACTAGCAACCAAACGAGCAAGATGGGCTGAATGGGGCCTCCTCTCGCTTGTAAACTTTCTTATGTTCTTATGTTCATACTCACTGATAGACACACAGACACTTTGCAGCTACAGTAGAAAACCAAAATTATAAAGTGGGTTTTCTATCTGTTTAATGCTGATGTGTTTTTGCAGCGTCTTAGCTGGGCAAATTCTCGTCCTCACCCCATTAAATCTTAACAGTTAAAAAAAATTCTAAAAAAAAAAAATACATTAATATTTCTTTCAAAATAGACGACTAAATAATAATGCAGCGATATTATTATTATTCAGGGGAAATAGATTAAATAATTCAATACAGTTTCACGATTATTTAAAGCGGGAAAACGTTGAGACGCTGAAAAAACAAAGCGGTCAGTAATTTGTAAACAGTCAGTTAGCTTCGTTTACGGCAGTCAGATATCAATAGCATTTTTTGAAGATGTAATCACGGTTGTGTTTTATTGTTATTACAATTCCGCAGTACTGACCGACTGATGGACCTTTTCCACGCTGAATATCGTCAATTAAAAACACAAAAAAAAAACATCTGATTAAGAAAGAAGCGCTTTTGCGCGGCCCAGTCCCTGTGGTATACATCTCTCGCCGGAGTGGATTTTTAAACGAGACCGGCTAATGAGCCTCCCCGCGGGGTAGCGACTGAGACAAAACAGACCCCGCTGGCTGGCTGGCTGGCGGCGGTTCAAAGTGGACACCGAGACGGGACGCAGCTGAGGTGAGAGCCGAGAGGACAGGCGTTCAAAATTGAGTTAATGGCTCGACAATGTCTTCATAGTTTTCCCCGCGGGGTTTCTGAATTGTGTTTGAGTTTTGACGGTTACTTAATTCATTCATGTATTCATTCAAGAAGCGTGTTCAGTATTGATGGCTGACAACAGAAGCAGGTGCGTCGGCCGCGATTTAATTATGAACCGTCTGTGATGATTAATTACATTTTAAAAAAAAAATAATGTTTGCATTCACCCTGAGTACCTCTCACATTTACTCAAACACTTATCTTTTAAAAGTTGTAATTAGAGATGCCAAACGTAGTTATAAAGGGCAGCAGTGTGGAGTAGTGGTCAGGGCTCTGGACTCTTGACCAGAGGGTCGTGGGTTCAATCCCAGGTGGGGGACACTGCTGCTGTACCCTTGAGCAAGGTACTTCACCTAGATTGCTCCAGTAAAAACCCAACTGTATAAATGGGTAATTGTATGTAAAAAATAATGTGATATCTTGTAAGTCGCCCTGGATAAGGGTGTCTGCTAAGAAATAAATAATAATTATAAAACCTTAGCGACCACTGATAACCATTCAAATAAAACACATACATGGAAGTACAGTTGTATTGGCAATGACGCACCTGCCCTTTTCAAAGCGATTGATTCCTTCACAGCAGTCTCTTGGGTGATAGAGCCAGACTCATAACCATAATCAATGATATGCTGGTGCAATCTCTCTGCAATTACAATGAGTCAATAAGCCTTTAAAATCCATCTTCTTAAGAAAATTCACGAACGAGAGGAGGCCCCTCACACACACACACACACACACTCTGTGATACTCACAGTGACACACCCACACCCACACCCTAACACTCTCTCTCACACACACTGAGACTCACACACACACACACACACACAGAGACCCACACACACTGCGAGACTCACACTGACACACGCACTGTCACACACACACAACCTAACACTCTCTCACACACACACACACACACACACACACACACTATCTGTCCCTGCACCTGTCTGCTCCAGCACAGTGCTCTGACCGGGCAGGGTTGCTGTATTGTAAACACAATCAATAGGAGGAAATGAGTGATTAAACACGATCAAAGGCGACCGCGACACCCCGAAACAAACGCCTTGTCACAGCACGCCAGCTAACCAAACCCACAGATAATGCGATGCCCCCCCACCTCCCCGCACCCCCACACCCCCACACCCCCACACCCCCACACCCCTTTTTCACTTCTAACAGGATTTGTAATTGGCCCCAACAGGGACAGGAACAGCACAGGATGAACCCAAAATGTGAAAAAAAAAAAAAATCACAAAGGGTCTGGAGTAGAATGCAATCAGAAAAGCAATAGATTACTTGGTAAATGTTGACAGTTACCAGATTTTGACTTTTACCGTAACACATAAATATATCAAGTTTTGCAGTGAGGCTGCAGCTTTAGTAAATCTCTTCAAACACCTTGTTCTGAAGCTGCAGATCTGTAGCCCAGCTGAGATCAGAGAGGTCGGTGCTATTGTGGTAACCAGGGAGCCCAGCACAGCCACCGAGTATTTCATTAGAGAGACGTGAAGGAGGGGAGGAGAGAGGAGATCTGGGGGGGGGTCTGGACATCAGCAGAAAGATGATGGAACTGGGGCTCCAACACAGGGGCAAGAACTACAAACTGAACACAGAGAGAGGAGAGCGAGAGAGAGCGAGAGAGAGAGACACAGGGAGGGAGATCGAGATAGAGAGGGAGACCAGGAGGAAGAGAGAGAGAGGGAAGGATGGATGGATGGATGGAGAGGGGAGAGTGGGGGGTCTGGACATCAGCAGAAAGATGATGGAGCTGGGGCTCCAACACAGGGGCAAGAACTACAAACTGAACACAGAGAGAGGAGAGAGAGAGAGCGAGACACAGGGAGGGAGAACGAGAGAGAGAGGGAGACCAGGAGGAAGAGAGAGAGAGGGAAGGATGGATGGATGGATGGAGAGGGGAGAGTGGGGGGTCTGGACATCAGCAGAAAGATGATGGAGCTGGGGCTCCAACACAGGGGCAAGAACTACAAACTGAACACAGAGAGAGGAGAGAGAGAGAGAGAGACACAGGGAGGGAGAACGAGAGAGAGAGGGAGACCAGGAGGAAGAGAGAGAGAGGGAAGGATGGATGGATGGATGGAGAGGGGAGAGTGGGGGGTCTGGACATCAGCAGAAAGATGATGGAGCTGGGGCAAGAACTACAAACTGAACACAGAGAGAGGAGAGAGAGAGAGAGACACAGGGAGGGAGAACGAGATAGAGAGGGAGACCAGGAGGAAGAGAGAGAGAGGGAAGGATGGATGGATGGATGGGGAGGGGAGAGTGGGGGGTCTGGACATCAGCAGAAAGATGATGGAGCTGGGGCAAGAACTACAAACTGAACACAGAGAGGAGAGAGAGAGAGAGAGACACAGGGAGGGAGATCGAGATAGAGAGGGAGACCAGGAGGAAGAGAGAGAGAGGGAAGGATGGATGGATGGATGGAGAGGGGAGAGTGGGGGGTCTGGACATCAGCAGAAAGATGATGGAGCTGGGGCAAGAACTACAAACTGAACACAGAGAGAGGAGAGAGAGAGAGAGAGAGAGAGAGACAGGGAGGGAGAACAAGATAGAGAGGGAGAGAGAGAGAGGGAAGGATGGATGGAGAGGGAGAGATAGAGAAGGATAGACTGATCGGACGGTGCCCTCTCTGTAACCTCTTCTGTGTATTGTATTAGACTCTCCCTGCGTTGTTCCGTTAACAAAACAGCCCTACATGAGAAGCTCATTGGATGTTACTGTGCGTCTTACAAGCAGCCCACCGTGCTTCCCAAGGTCCTGTGTGTCTGCTGCTTTTCATTCCAGCTAAGCTCTCAGTCACTGAACTAAACCCTGAACTGAACATTTGCTTAATTATCCTATCCTAACAGGTTGCAGATTTCAAGTTACTGATACGATTTCACAGTTAACTTGAAATCTCCAATTCTTTAAGAGCTGAGAACAATTAACAAGGCTTAGCTTAGCTAAATGAGAGCTCAGTTGGAATGAAAACCAGAAGACACAGGGGTCCCCCCCCCCCCCCCCCAATCCCCGAGGACCGGGGTTGAGAAGCGCTGGCGTGTCGTATAGCGACCTGCAGATCGTGATACATATCGTGACATTAGTGTAGCACTACACCCCTGTTAACTAGTTAAAACTCTTTCTCGCTCCAGGATTGGACTCCACACAACCAGACTAGGGGACAAACCAGTTTATTTACAATTTTTGTGGATTATTATTTTCTCTTTTCAGAAGCATTTCCATATTTTATTTTTTTTAACAGCAAGGTCGTGCGACTTTTTACCTGAAAACAAAGACACACACACACACAGGCGTACACCAACAGCAAAAATATTACAATTCAAAAAACAGAAAAGCAGCAGGAAATAAAATATATTTCTATATAAAATCGAAACAAAAAAAACGCTTCTTGCAAAAAAAAAAGAAAACTATCAAATAAAAAACAAAAAAAAAGATCAAAATTTGAATGAAACCGTTAACTAAATTGGATGGAATCCACATTACATTTCACAATCTTTTATAACAATTACAAACACGTTCAAATAAAATACAAAAGCAGACGAGTTTCCAGTAACAATAATAATGATGGGAAGGGGGAAGAAATGGGTGGAGATTATTTAATATGGAGCGGATGGAATACATCAATAAAGTGGATTTTCTGTTTCAGCAATACAGAGTGGTTTCACAGTGCGGGGGGGGGGGGGGGGGGGTGTCACGTGACACTTGCGTTGCTAGCCAGCGGACGCCCTAGCAACCTGAGCCCAGCCTTTTAGAAATGCAGACATGGAGGCTAAACGTTTAACATCGCGCACGCACGCGCGTTGGATACACACAGCAGTACTGATACGAGCTACACCAGTTCGGACGGGACGGTTTTAAAAGAAGAGAAAGAAAAGGGGGCGCTCTCTCATGCTGTGGTATCCACAACATTGTCCAGTTCTTTGAAAAAATACACTATTTTTAAATATCGATAAAGCAATAATAATAATAATAATAATAATAATAATAATAATAAAACGCGCTAAAAAGATAAAAACGCTCATATTTTCTTGTTCATTTCTCAAGCCATTATACAAAAAAAGACAGCAGAACTCAATTGCAATGGGTGACACTGTAGTTTAAAAGATCCATGTACTGTAAAAAGTAATGTCTATATATATATATATATATATATATATATATATATATATATATATATATATATAGACAATTACACCTATACCTCATTCCAATGTTTTTTCCAGTGTTTTAGCTATTTGAACATTTACAGTGCAGGTTTAGATACAGTGTTAGTAATTCAGACAGGCTCCCCACAGGACTGCATGCATCGATTCAGACACAATCAAGCTTCAGTATTTACAACGGGGAGGTAATGGTGGCAGCGTTGGGATCCGTGCCTGTTTTCCCAATTTCAATTCAGCTTTAAAATCAATTGCCGATTCCAAATTCCAAATCCCTTTGAATCAATTCCAGCACAGCGCTGATCAAAAATCGCAATTCTGCAGGATCCTGTTAAAATAGAGCTCCTCACCACAGCGCCAACGCTTTCCCTTCAATTGAAGGTCGCCGTTTGTCTGTCAGTTAAAATCGGCTTCAAATGAAAGCAGTTGAAGGATCACAGCAATTACTGTGACGTCTCTGAAATATCAATTCCGACGCCCTCGAAGGAATTGGAATCAGGAATTCATTTTAAAATGGGATTGGAATGGAAAACAGGGATAGGTCGGTGGCAGACAGCGTTGAACTTCTTACATCTCCCAACAAATTGTTGGTTAAAACGAACAAACAAATATTCAAAACAGAACAGTCTCTTTTTTTTCTCTCCTGCGATGGAGGGTGTGGTCTTGACTGGGAAGGTCATTCTTGGTTTTCACAGCTAGGTGGCGCCACCAGCTTTATTAAATTTTTCCTCCAGAACTCTCCACTGCCCTTAAGAGGCTTTGTGTTTTTTTGTCATGTTCATCACTGTGAAAGACAAAAAAGAAAAAAAAAATTAACTCATAAGGATCATATTGCTAGTGCTAAGAGGCAAGAGAAGAGATTTTAAAAGATGGTCAGCGCTCCTTCAAAGGGAGGGGCCAGTGATCATGTTAATAAAGCTAATAAGAGGTGAGAGAATGGATTTTAAAGATGGTCAGCGCTCCTTTAAAGGGAGAGGCCAGTGATCATGTTAATAAAGCTAATAAGAGGTGAGAGAATGGGTTTTAAAGATGGTCAGTGCTCCTTCAAAGGGAGGTCCAGTGATGATGTTAATAAAGCTATTAAGAGATAAGAATTACTTTATGATGCACTATAACATTAATGTGTGCGAGAATACATGTGTACAGCATTGATGTGTGAATGGAAAAGACTTTGAATAAATAACCTGACGCGGCACACACCCTCACTGTGTGAAACCTCACAGCTGTATCTGAAGTCTGTATGGTTAATGTTTCAACTCTAGAGCAGGGCTGGCCACAGCTGGCTCTTTCTCACTCCTGGTCTTCGTTCCTAAACCCTGCTCTAAATGGTTTATCTGAACCAGTTAAACCTCCATCCAGACCCTGAGGTCGTTCGTTATCTCATGGAAAATCTGGAGTGGAATGGCCCTCCAGGACCGGGATTGATTGATTGATTGATTGGACACCCCCAATGGGTTTGACCCCTCACCTGATCTCGCATTGGCCTCTGGCGCCCGTTGGAGTCCAGAAGCCCCGCCTCCTCGTTGGGTTTGCCAGACTTCATCTCCACAACTATCTCGTCTGCGTTAGCCTCTGTGTTGACACTGAGAAAAAGAGAGAGAGAGAGAGAGAGGGAGAGAGGGAGAGAGTGAGTGTATTGAACAGACTCCACTAGTGGCTATCTGCTTCCATCACACTTACACAAAATCCCTTACATCATACGTGGTGTGTACATAGAAGTATCTTAATATGTACGTGTCTGTTTTAGTGAAATATTTTTGTATCTTTTTATATAGATTTATTTTTATGTAATGATTTTATGTAATGATTTTTTTAGTTATTGATTTTGCAATTGCTTTTGGCCGCACTTCTGATGTAGTCATGCCAATAAAGCATCTCTGAATTTGAATTGAGAGAGGGAGAGAGAGAGAGAGAGAGAGAGAAAGGGGGGAGAGGGAGAGGGGGAAGAGGAGGGAGAGAGGGGAAGGGGGGAGAGGGAGAGGGGGAAGGGGGGAGAGGGAGAGGGGGAAGAGGAGGGAGAGAGAGAGAGAGGGGAAGGGGGGAGGGGGAGAGGGAGAGGGAGAGGGGGAAGAGGAGGAGGGAGAGAGAGAGAGAGAGAGGGAGAGGGGGAAGAGGAGGGAGAGAGGGAGAGAGAGAGAGAGGGAGAGAGAGAGAGAGAGAGAGAGAGAGAGAGAGGTTCGATAAACAGCTAACCAATGGATGCTGCTTCCAATAGACCCTGCTAATACAGACACAACCATCTCTCAGTGCAGCAATCAAATGAACAAGGGTCAAGTTAGATGGGAATTTTGCCCAATCAAGTGACGGCCAAAATAACATGTTTGAACTATGCCAAGTTGTATTTTGCATTTAGCCTTGATTCTAAAAGCTCCACCGAGACCACGGGAGTGCTTTAAACTTGAGTTCAATCCAGAGATGTTGGGAGTCTTCCATTTCCAATCCCTGCAGAGATCCATAGCGAGGTTTGTATAATGAAATCGATACGCTCTGAGGAAGACCCCTTCGAACTCACATGTCTTCCTTCCCCTGCCGGCCGCAGGGCAGCTTGCCCTTCTTCTGCAGGAAGTAGAGGAAGCCGACGAGAATGAGGAGCAACAGGACACAGACCACGACCGCGATGACCGCCGCGCCGCTGCCTCCCTGCTCCTGACGATTCGCTGAGAGAGACGGAGAAACACACTGCTGAAAACACACACCCACACAAGCCTGAAACCAGCACCCCGAACCAGTAAAACACTCAAGAGTACTGTGCAAACAAACATCGAAGACGCCGAGAAAGACTTCTGGTGGAAACGTTTATTGAATTTACATTAAAGACTCCGAGAAAGACTTCTAGTGGAATCGTTTGTCATTAAATGTACCTCGAAGACACTAAGAAAGACATCTAGTCTAAATGTTTCTCATTGAATTTACACTGAAGACACTGAGAAAGACTTCTAGTGGAAACGTTTGTCATTAAAATTTACCTCGAAGACACCGGGAGACTTGTAGTGGAAACATTTGTCATAAATTTACCTTGAAGACACTGAGAAAGACTTCTAGTTGAAACATTTTCCATTGATTTTACGTTGAAGACGCTGAGAAAGACTTCCAGTGGAAACGTTAACCCTCCCTAAGCTTCTTTTAGTGTTTCTAAATTCAGCACTGTCGAGTATTTAATAGCTACGGATGAATTTCGGACAAGCCATGGGGAACACAATGGGACAGAAATACATTGAAAAACCTATAGGGGGCGCTGTTGAAGACCGTATCTGCACAGCACACGATTAACTGCAAGGTCCAGAACGTAAACACAGTCTAAAGACAGTGAGCAGGATGAAGGTTTAATAAAGCCCGGTCCAGAGTCTATGATGGGTTGTGCGAGGGACGGGATGAGGAGCTAGAGAAGAGGCAGATCAATACAAACCTGTCTTGAGTATGGGGTCCACTGCGGGCAGCATGATGGAACAGGAGAGAGAGGGTTAGGGGCATGCAGACAGGCAGAGCACAGCAAACACAAGCAGGGAGAGACGCAACTCCAATGACTGGATTCAGGATTTCAGGGCTGCCAATAACACCTCGCAGACACACACACCCGCACGCACACGCGCACACACACACGGTTGATTTAGTCCCTACAAAACGGGGTAATAACCAATCCTGGCCGCTTGCTTTGGGTTTCCTTCTCAGGTTCTGGCTGGAAGTATGAGTGTGTGTAAATATACTCAGTTTGTGTTTCGCTCGCTCTTCGTTGTGCTATAAATTTGTAGAGCAGGAGAAAGCTTACCTTCAGTATCTACAGGAGGAGTGACTGTTGGTGTTTCTGAAAAAAAAATAAAAGCAATGAAAAATAAGGAAAAATCAGAGCGGACTGAGAAGTGGAACCACCGCCTCAAAGAAGTGCAGTGATCGCAGAATCCAGCGATTTCTACCCGTCTTGCTACAACAGACATGCATGGACTGTTGAACCAGTTAACTAGACTCAACATGGAACTGATCGCTCATTTCAGGAGTGGAAATAAGACTCCTGTTGCACAGCAGCTTCACCCATTCCAGGTTTTACTACGAGCTTGATAAGAGAGGAGGTTTGGTGGTCCAGTGGTTCAAGAGAAGGGGCTTGATACCAGGAGGTTCAAATCCCTTCCCAGGCACTGACTCCCTGTGTGTGACCCTGAGCAAGTCACTTAATCTCCTTGTGCTCCGTCCTTCGGATGAGACGTAAAACAAACAAGATCCTGTTGGAAGCGACTCTGCGGCAGCAGTTGATGCAAGTTTCCAAGTCACATGTGGATAGAAGTGTGCTAAATGACTAATAATTACTACGAGCTTGATTAGCTGCAGTGTCTGTAGGAAACAAGCTCAGGTGTGTCTGATTAAACTCATACTGGATCAAACTGAAATGAAACAGGTTTTAACAGTGTTTCAATGAGGATGTCAGCTCCTTTGATAGGTGACAGAATTTTATCTGAAGAACGCTACGGTATGATGCTGACCTTTGTGAATGTTCACGTTGAACTTCTTCCTGCTGGAGCCATGCTCGTTGCTGGCCTCGCAGATGACCCCGCTGTCCACCAGAATGGGGGTCACTGGCAGGGTCACGGTGCTGGTCACTTTGTTCCCGGTCACTGAGCTGATAGCCTGGGTGAGAGGGTGGGTGAGAGAGAGAGAGAGAGAGAGAGAGAGAGAGAGAGAGAGAGAGAGAGAGACACACAGTGTCAGCTATCGAATTCCGATTCTTACCCGTCACACATTCCAGACACTGGCCCTTGAAAGGATTGTTTTGGGCAGTGCCTTCAAGATGGCGCAAGCTGCCGGCCTCCGTACCACACCCTGTTCATCGTTAGAGCGTCTATTCCAAGAGATGAATTAAGTGCGGCGCTGTGCTAGAAAGGATCGACGACAGCTCAAGTGTAACTAGCACTCCAGAGTGCTGACTTTGAGAAGACATGTTTCAGAGCTCTGCTGAGACCGCAAGGGTGCTTTTTAAAAAAGTCACAAGGCTGTAACGAACGACACAGGTAAACAAAGTGAATTTCAACAGCAGGATTGATGATTTACGGACTCGTTTTGAGGTTAACGGAAGTATATTCTAAGCCAGAGTTTCCCAATCCTGGTCCTGGGGACCCTCTGTGTCTTCTGGATTTCATTCCAACTGAGCTCTCAATTACTTAAATGAACTATTCATTAGCTTAATTAGACCTTTTTAATTGTTTTCAGCTTTTATACAGTCAGGAGATTTTTATAAGTAACATGAAAAATCGGCAACTTTTTAGGAGCTGAGAACAATTATAAAAAGGTCTAATTAAGCACATGATCAGTTCAATTAAAAGTTTGAATAAGTAATTGAGAACTCAGTTGGAATGAAAACCAGCAGACACAGGGATTCTGTTCTAAGCTACAGTTTTAATGAAGATGGTTGTTTGAAACTGTGAGTGTGTGTGGGACAAGGGGGGGGGGCACTGACCTCCAGTCCAGTGGGGGTCCATGAGATTTGGGGTTCGGGGTGACCCTGAGCCGTGCAGGACAGAGTGAGGAGCTCCCCTTCTTTTGATACCTGACCGCTGTAGGACAGGTCAACGATCTGGGCCTTTCCTGAGACAGACGGACAGACAGGCTCTTATAATAGTTTGCCATATTTAAAAGCACAGTGAAAGAGTGGCAAAGCATAAGGAAGCATTGTAAAACACAGATAGGTGTGGTGGTAAAGCATAGGGAAGCATTGTAAAGTACAGAGAGGTCTGGTAAAGCATAGGGAAGCATTGTAAAGCACAGAGAGGTCTGGTAAAGCATAGGGAAGCATTGTAAAGTACAGAGAGGTCTGGTAAAGCATAGGGAAGCATTGTAAAGCACAGAGAGGTCTGGTAAAGCATAGGGAAGCATTGTAAAGCACAGAGAGGTCTGGTAAAGCATAGGGAAGCATTGTAAAGCACAGAGAGGTCTGGTAAAGCATAGGGAAGCATTGTAAAGTACAGAGAGGTCTGGTAAAGCATAGGGAAGCATTGTAAAGCACAGAGAGGTCTGGTAAAGCATAGGGAAGCATTGTAAAGCACAGAGAGGTGTGGTAAAGCATAGGGAAGCATTGTAAAGCACAGAGAGGTCTGGTAAAGTATAGGGAAGCATTGTAAAGCACAGAGAGGTCTGGTAAAGCATTTTAAAAAACAAATCACGGTAAACTAACCCTTATAAAATGGTCCCATAATAAAAGCAAAGCTAAGTGTAATAAAGCACAGTGAAAGCCTTGTAAAGCACAATAATAAACATGGCAAGCCAGGGTACACTGTGGTAAATGCACAGTATAGGCATGGGAAAAGCATGGGGTGGGAAACTGCACCATTACCAGGTGAATCTTTTATAAAGGGCAGCGCCACAGGGCTCTTCCGTACAGCTCAGCTGGTTGTATTGATTGATTTATTGTTTTGTTGATATATTTCACTTTGACACTGTGTGAGGGTGCCCCACTGTTCCCAGTCACTCACCAGTAACAGTGACGTTGGTGATGGCCTCCTTGACCAGTCCAGAGATGCCGGGCACGCTGGCCACACAGCTGTAGCTGCCCACTGCCTCGAACGAGACCTCCTTCAGGACCAGAGAAGCAGACTGAGAGACCACCTGGGAGCCCTGTGACAGAGAGAAGATGAGGGGTTAACAAAGAGACAGACACCGAGACAGACAAACGGAAAGACCCACACAGAGACAGTCAGTCACTAAGAGAGATACACACAGTCACTAAGACAGACAGACACACACACACACACACACAACTAGACTGCAGGTCGAAGGACCAGTGAAATGCTGTCCGATTGTTTAAAAAGATCTTAGGTTTTACCGTGCCAAGCTGAAATTAAATAAAGCACAACGACTCGCCTTCTTCCACATGAAAGAGGGTGTCTTCGAGCCAGTGGTGGTGCAGCCCAGATCCACGCTGCCCCCTAGAGGAACCGAGACGGAGCTGGAAGGAGACACAGTGACCGGGTCCAGATCTGGGAATGACACAAACGCACACACAGAGTCAGATCTCAGAACACACAAACATTTCCAAACACATGAACTAAACCAGCAAGTCAGGGGTGTTCACCCCACGGAGCCACCACTGGAAATAAAAATGTAATGTGAATAAGGAGGCAGATCGCTGTGACCTCTGTTTGTTGAAACATGTAAGCATGAGCCACAGACAGCTGCCTTCATATACCAATTAAAGCATGCCCTTTTCCATTTGTATTTCAGCATAACTGGAGAAGTAGGACTCAAGATTTATTGTATGCAAGTGTGACAGGCAGACAGCTTCCATTCACCTTGGAAGTATATTGTGTAACAACTTGTGCTTATGAAATGCCCTTAGCAAGTTTCCTCACAAAATCGGGCATGCGGTTTTCAACAGAAACGAGGCAACGTAGGTGTGGACAGACAAGGCATACAGGGGGACACTCACAGTGGACTAACAGAGTGACGTCCTTCTTCAGTTTGACCTCTGGGGGCGAATCGAAATCCAGCGCCTCGCAGCGGTACTTGCCCCCGTCGTTGCGGGTTACCGAGTGGAGGGTGAACATTCCAGAGAAGGTGCCCTTATCCTCAATGCTGCCATCCGGCTACAGATAAAAATAAATACGTTCTCCTTCGTAAAAGTGCAGAAAAGTTTAATTAAAAGCACAGTGAATGCATGGTAAAGTACAGGGAAGCATTGTAAAGCACAGAGAGGTGTGGTAAAGCATAGGGAAGCATTGTAAAGCACAGAGAGGTCTGGTAAAGCATAGGGAAGCATTGTAAAGCACAGAGAGGTGTGGTAAAGCATAGGGAAGCATTGTAAAGCACAGAGAGGTGTGGTAAAGCATAGGGAAGCATTGTAAAGCACAGAGAGGTCTGGTAAAGTACAGGGAAGCATTGTAAAGCACAGAGAGGTGTGGTAAAGCATAGGGAAGCATTGTAAAGCACAGAGAGGTGTGGTAAAGCATAGGGAAGCATTGTAAAGCACAGAGAGGTCTGGTAAAGCATAGGGAAGCATTGTAAAGCACAGAGAGGTGTGGTAAAGCATAGGGAAGCATTGTAAAGCACAGAGAGGTGTGGTAAAGCATAGGGAAGCATTGTAAAGCACAGAGAGGTCTGGTAAAGTACAGGGAAGCATTGTAAAGCACAGAGAGGTGTGGTAAAGCATAGGGAAGCATTGTAAAGCACAGAGAGGTCTGGTAAAGCATAGGGAAGCATTGTAAAGCACAGAGAGGTGTGGTAAAGCATAGGGAAGCATTGTAAAGCACAGAGAGGTGTGGTAAAGCATAGGGAAGCATTGTAAAGCACAGAGAGGTGTGGTAAAGTACAGGGAAGCATTGTAAAGCACAGAGAGGTCTGGTAAAGCATAGGGAAGCATTGTAAAGCACAGAGAGGTGTGGTAAAGCATAGGGAAGCATTGTAAAAAGTTTACCACAGTAAAAGTGTACGTGCATGCATGCGTTTTCTCACCTGAATCTTTGTTAACTCGTACTCTGGTTCAGGGAAACCATCTGCCTTGCACTTCAGAGTGACATCATCACCCTCCTTCACCTTCTTCGGGGTCACCAGAGCAAAGGTCACTTCCTCCGTGTAATCTGATTGGAGGGGGAGTTAACACATGACATCTTTTCAACGAAAAAGAAAAAGTACTTTTCGCTGGACAGCACCTCTATTGGAACTCAAAACGAGAGAATCATAGAACACAGCTGTGTATCAACTACTTATCTGTGGGGGAAAAAACAAACTATAAAAACCACAGACCTCTATCTAGTGTAACTCGGTTTTTAATATTTAACCCCACTTCCCGGAACAGCTGGCTTGGTGAACACTCACAGTGCAGGGACAGGCTGAATTTGGGCGAGTCCTTGGTTTCTGTCGTCCCCCCCGGCACGACGTACTCCACCTGGCAGTGAAACTGGGAGTCTTTGTCCTCCTTACTGGTTTTGAAGTACAGCGTGTTGGTGATGGTGTAGAGACCAGACGATTCCTTTACTACACGAGGCACCATGTACATATCTGTGGAGGTACAAAAGAGCGAACAAGACATACACTTTATATTGAGATCCATCAATACAAAGAGAGAGAAATAGTGCCTTCATCAGCGTTATTGAATCTGGAAGAGACAGAGTCAAGCAGACCAGCGTTTGGGCTCTAGTGCCTTCATCAGTGTTATTGAATCTGGAAGAGACCGAGTCAAGCAGACCAGTGTTTGGGCTCTAGTGCCTTCATCAGTGTTATTGAAACTAGAAGAGATTGAGTCAAGCAGACAAGCGTGGCTCTTGTGATTGACTACTCACTGTCGTTGCTCTCTGTGACCTCAGGAAGGGGGGTAGAGTCTTTGTACCAGATGATTTTGGGGGCGGGGTTTCCATTCTTGCTGGTGCAAGTGCTGACCTATAGAAAGAGGGGAAATGGGAGGGGTTTAGAACAGGGCAACGTGCTGATTGGTCCAGGTCGTATAGCTTATTTAATAACCATTGCTACACAATAATTATTTGTTTTCTATATTCTTACCTCTGACACTGAAGGGTCAGTCACTGAGATGATCTTGGTTTGGGGGCTGACTTCAGGGGTCTGTGGGGCAGCTGGGAGGGGAAAGTTAAAAATAAATACATTCATAAATAACCAGACAAGCACTGCCTTCATCAGTGTGATTGAAACTAGAAGAGACCGAGTCAAGCAGACCAGCGTTTGGGCTCTAGTGCCTTCATCAGTGTTGTTGAAACTAGAAGAGATTGAGTCAAGCAGACCAGCGTTTGGGCTCTAGTGCCTTCATCAGGGTTACTGAAACTAGAAGAGACCGAGTCAAGCAGACCAGCGTTTGGGCTCTAGTGCCTTCATCAGTGTGATTGAAACTAGAAGAGACAGAGTCAAGCAGACCAGCGTTTGGGCTCTAGTGCCTTCATCAGTGTGATTGAAACTAGAAGAGACCGAGTCAAGCAGACCAGCGTTTGGGCTCTAGTGCCTTCATCAATGTTATTGAAACTAGAAGAGACAGAGTCAAGCAGACCAGCGTTTGGGCTCTAGTGCCTTCATCAGTGTGATTGAAACTAGAAGAGACCGAGTCAAGCAGACCAGCGTTTGGGCTCTAGTGCCTTCATCAGTGTTATTGAAACTAGAAGAGACCGAGTCAAGCAGACCAGCGTTTGGGCTCTAGTGCCTTCATCAGTGTTGTTGAAACTAGAAGAGATTGAGTCAAGCAGACCAGCGTTTGGGCTCCAGTGCCTTCATCAGTGTGATTGAAACTAGAAGAGACCGAGTCAAGCAGACCAGCGTTTGGGCTCTAGTGCCTTCATCAGTGTTGTTGACACTAGAAGCTGAGTCAGGTATTGAAAATTGCACCAGTGATTTCATTGTGTTCTGGGTGTAGAGCCAGATCTAGCTGCTATCTGTGTGTGTCAGAGACATGCTGGGAGTTGATGGTATCTGCATGACCAGCTGTACCCGTCAGAAACCTTGTAAAAACACCACCTACAATAACACAGCGTTGCTATTGGATCATATCCCTCTCTGATCTCCCCGAGCTGCCTTCACACACGCAGGTGTGGCTTGCTGCTTGTTTTCCAAGCAGAACTGAAAGGTTCTCATTTCTGTGCGTCTTTCCTCACTGCAGACTCTAAGCTGTGCAGTATGTTACTATGTCTCTCTGTGTGTGCGTGTGTCTCCGTGTGTGTCTGTCTCAGTGTCTCTATCTGTAGACTCACTGTAGACTCATACAGTAGCTGGTCTATGCGACAGTGGTTCCATCTCTCTCATACTATCATAATAATAATATCTTTATTTTTATATAGCGCCTTGCATAGTAGACCACCATCACAAAGCGCTTTACAGAGGCAGGCTGTGAACTGTGCATTATATGCAGAGTCACTTCCAATAGGACATTGATTTACATCTCGACCACAGGGCGGAGCACAAGGAGGTGAAGTGACTTGCTCAGGGTCACACAGTGAGTCAGTCAGTGGCAGAGGTGGGATTTGAACTGGTGACCTTCTGCTTACAAGCCCTGGACTTTAACCACTGGACCACACTGCCTGCTATACTCAGAGTATACCCACAGTGGGTCTGTGTGTCAGTGTGACGGTGGGTCTGTGTGACGGTGGGTCTCTGTGACAGCGTGACGGTGGGTCTCTGCGACAGCGTGACTCTCGGTCTCTCTCTCTCTGTATACTCACAGTAGACCCGCAGGTGTGCGCTCCCCTCTCCGCTCCCCGCCGGCCCCGCAGTGATCTGGCAGTGAAAGTCTCGCTCGTCCCCGATCTCCACAGCGCTGAGAGAGAGAGAGGAGTCCTGGTCCACACTGACCCGGCCCGACAGCTCTGTGTTCTTATCCGTGCCGGAGTCCGAGGAGCTGCGATAGGCAACTCGCTGTCTGTCGCCCCCGCGCTCCGTCTGAGAGACAGCGAGAGAGAGAGAGAGAGCGAGAGAGAGAGAGAGAGACAGAGACAACAAGGGGTTGGCTATGACTTCTGAATGGCTGACAGACAGTAGCTGTGCACTAGATGGCGCCACCAATGCACCCTGCTGGACTGATGTAGCCTGTCCGTGAGAATTGGAGAGCAGCACAGCCCTCCCACCCAAACTGCACAAGATCAAACCTTTTATAATTAATTATTATCAGAGAGACAGACAGACAGACAGCCAGCCAGTACCAACAGGAGACAGGCTGCACACAGCTGTCTGTCTGACTGGAAGTTATTGTACTGACAATAGACAGTAGCGGTGGACAGACAGACAGACAGACAGACAGACAGACAGACAGACAGACAGACGGTGCACTCACGATGAACCACTCCACGATCACGTTGCTGGTCTTACTGCTGGAGGAGTAGATGCAGGGGATGCTGATGGACTTCCCCAGCTCTGCATCCACCTCCGGGGGGACAGAGACCTGGAGCACGGCCTGCCCGCCTGCAGAGAGAGAGGAGAGGAGAGACGCTTAGTGGTTTTCACTAGAGGAAACTTTTAAAAGGGTTAGTTTACCATGGCTTAACCAGACCTCTCTGTGCTTTACAATGCTTCCCTATGCTTTACCAGACCTCTCTGTGCTTTACAATGCTTCCCTATGCTTAACCAGACCTCTCTGTGCATTACAATGCTTCTCTATGCTTTACCAGACCTCTCTGTGCTTTACAATGCTTCCCTATGCTTTACCAGACCTCTCTGTGCTTTACAATGCTTCCCTATGCTTTACCACACCTCTCTGTGCTTTACAATGCTTCCCTATGCTTTACCAGACCTCTCTGTGCTTTACAATGCTTCCCTATGCTTTACCAGACCTCTCTGTGCTTTACAATGCTTCCCTATGCTTTACCAGACCTCTCTGTGCTTTACAATGCTTCCCTATGCTTTACCACACCTCTCTGTGCTTTACAATGCTTCCCTATGCTTTACCAGACCTCTCTGTGCTTTACAATGCTTCCCTATGCTTCACCAGACCTCTCTGTGCTTTACAATGCTTCCCTATGCTTTACCACACCTCTCTGTGCTTTACAATGCTTCCCTATGCTTCACCAGACCTCTCTGTGCTTTACAATGCTTCCCTATGCTTTACCACACCTCTCTGTGCTTTACAATGCTTCCCTATGCTTCACCAGACCTCTCTGTGCTTTACAATGCTTCCCTATGCTTTCACTTTATTCCACATTGCTATACTCTTCCTGTGGGGAGCTTTAATAAGTGACAGTGGTTTTAGGGGAAACATTTTTACATCAGATTTAAATCCAAACCATGATGAACTAGCCCTTCCCCGTAGTTAAAGCACAGCGAAGTGTAATAAAGCACAGTGAAGGCACAGCAAAGCATTATAAAAGCACAGAGAGGCAAGCTAAATGCAAAGTATAACCATGGGAAGATACAGGGCAAGACTACCAGGGGAAAGGTTACGGGAGCCCGCAGACCATGTATTTGGAACACGTGGCTGCAACAGATTTTTCATGAGCTTCAGTAGAAAACAGCCACCAGTCACTGTGCCCCCCCCCCCCCCCCCGAAATAATGTGAAGGAGCAGTATTACAACAGACTGCAGCACTCAAGGGAGGGGGGGGCTATAGAGTCCCTTTGTGTGCAGAGGGCAGGCAGTTGCTATGAAGAATGCAGCAAGAATGAATTAACTGCTGTTTTAAAAGATGCCTTCAATAGCCCTCTGCTCCCTTCTCCATTTCATACCCTCCCTTTTCTAGCACTAGTAAACTTTCCAGACAGCAGATCATGTGCTGCCCCTCCCCTCCACTCAAAGATCTTTGTTAGCGTCACAGCAATGTGCACGCTCCTCGACCTCCGACCTTTTTCGCTCTCTGGGGGTCGGGGGTCGTGAGGAGTCAATGCAGCGTCTCCAAGTGCTTCAGGAATGTAGGAGCGGATGGAATTTCACAGCAAGACCTGGAAAACTGCACCCAGCTATCAACACACTGGGGGAATAGGGCACTTGCACTGCCAGGACCCCTGGGCTGTCTTCAAACCTGCCAGTTCTGTCAGGATCTTTTAGGTTTAGTTTAGAGACCAACTGAAATCGTCTTAATATTAAGCTCATGGAATGTTGAAGTGATTTCAAGTGCATTGAGGCGTGTCCCCTCTCCCTCTCCCTCTCCCTCTCCCTCTCCCTCTCCCTCTCCCTCTCCCTCTCCCTCTCCCTCTCCCTCTCCCTCTCCCTCTCCCTCTCCCTCTCCAGGACTGGTTCAATGAACCTGTTCTCTGGACTCTGGTGCTGTTGTTTATTGTCTGCCTCCCTATCACAGGGGAATGTGAAATAAAACCTGACTTTAAACTCCGAGAACGGACACACACACATGCACAAGCACACGCACACACACATACACACACACACACACACACATCTACACACACACACACACACATCTTACTGTCAATGGTTACACAACACAATAGAGTTTCCACTCTGCCATCAAGGAATTTCTCATCTACTTAATTCACATCCTAATGATGATGATGATGATGATGATGATGATGATGATGGATGATGATGAAACCACACACTTCATTAATTTAACTGGAGCCAGAGCCAGAGCAGCGTCTGTGCGTCCCACACTTCTTAAAGAGACTCCTGATTTAGCAGCCTGCGTTTCAGATTCCTTATGTTATCTAATCAAGCGGCCGAGCTGCGGCGCGCTTTGGTTTTTTTCAAAGCTGACCCTGGTTAATATAATAAGCTCATTAGGAGACACAGAGGCCCCGGCTCACTGCTGAAATATTTACTGGTTTCTGGCAATCTGCTCCGGAGGCAGAAGCCAGTCCTCGCTACGGGTTTACTCTTCATAAAAACAAAATACTGACATGCCAGCCTTGCTGTTCAGGACCCTTATTAAAGTTTACTGCGGTATTTTTGCAGTTTTTCTTTTACCATAGTGTACCCTGGCTTGCCATTTTTATTAATATGCTTTACCATGACTCTGTGCTTTACAATGCTTCCCTATGCTTTACCATGACTCTGTGCTTTACAATGCTTCCCTATGCTTTACCATGACTCTGTGCTTTACAATGCTTCCCTATGCTTTACCAGACCTCTCTGTGCTTTACAATGCTTCCCTATGCTTTACCAGACATCTCTGTGCTTTACAATGCTTCCTTATGCTTTACCAGACCTCTCTGTGCTTTACAATGCTTCCCTATGCTTTACCAGACCTCTCTGTGCTTTACAATGCTTCCCTATGCTTTACCAGACCTCTCTGTGCTTTACAATGCTTCCCTATGCTTTACCAGACCTCTCGGTGCTTTACAATGCTTCCCTATGCTTTACCAGACCTCTCTGTGCTTTACAATGCTTCCCTGTGCTTTACCAGACCTCTCTGTGCCTTACAATGCTTCCCTATGCTTTACCAGACCTCTCTGTGCTTTACAATGCTTCCCTATGCTTTACCAGACCTCTCTGTGCTTTACAATGCTTCCCTATGCTTTACCAGACCTCTCTGTGCTTTACAATGCTTCCCTATGCTTTACCAGACCTCTCTGTGCTTTACAATGCTTCCCTATGCTTTACCAGACCTCTCTGTGCTTTACAATGCTTCCCTATGCTTTACCAGACCTCTCTGTGCTTTACAATGCACAGGGACGGTCAGGTCTGTTGTTACTCATTCCCGTTGAAGGGATATCGAATGTGTTGGACAGCGCCTGTGTTCCTGTTCATATTAATCAGCCCCCCCCCCCCGACTAACAAAGTGACTCAGCTGTCCTTCTCCCCCCCCCCACGCAGAGGGGCAGATGGTGACTGGGTAATTGGTGGGGTAATTAGAGACTCCCCGTACTGACTGGTCCGAGCACTCAGCTGGGGGCTTGGTGAGGAAGGGGGGGGGGGGGGGTTTAATCCAGCAGGGCAGCTTGGCAACTAGAAGACCCCCCCCCCCCCCCCCACACACACAGGTGGAGACCCTGAGTATAGTGCAGATGGCACCTGAGAAATCACTCTGACACACAGACAGATAGACACACTCACAGACACAGATACAGATACACACACGCACACACACACACACACACACCTCCCCATTCACTGTCAGAGTGAAAAGCCCAGCTCTCGTCACCGGACGCAAAACCAACACAATGGCTCTTCCTGCTGCTCCCCTGTAATTAGAAGCTAAGTGGTGCATGCAGACAGACAGACAAACAGGCAGGCAGACAGACACACAGTGGGCTAATGCACCAGCCTCTCATTCCTGCCTTGCACAATGAAGTGAATGCATGCTCAAATCGAAGGACAGCTTGTAGTGTTAATAGTAAGGTATACAGCAGCGGCCTCTGATCCAGACTTCTGAAGAAACTCACTCTGTCATTACAGCGGTACAGCCCAGCCAGCCTTGGCGCTCTGCCAGTGAAAATGAAAAAGGACAAGGCCACGCACTAGAACCAACTTGTATCAATGTTTCAATGTGGAGCCCTCCATTCCACTGTACAGGTTCCCCACAGCAGAGAGTCCCACAGTAAAAGCACAGCAAAGTGTGCATGCAGTGTAAAGGCAAGTTACTGATCAGGAAACCCATTGCTTATTCAGGTATGATAAATGGAGGTTGTAGGTGTCTTATACTCGCTCTCTCTCTCATATATATAATTTGAAAAAGGAAAACTGCTGTGTACCAACACTGTAAAATCAAAGAGAAAACAAGGTTCCGGACGACGATGATCAATCAATCAATCAATCAATCTATTTTATATAGCGCCTTTCATAGTGGACCACCATCACAAAGCGCTTTACAAGATGCAGCAACATCAAGAAAATCCATAATACTTTAAATACAGAGAAATGCATAATACATGCTATACAGGAAAAAACAATGCATAATATTAAATACAGTGAAAATGCAGAATACATGATACAGCAGCAACAACCCAGCAGCTAAAAGCAGATATCAGGCTTAAAGAGCATGGAAAGCGAGAGAAAACAGGCGGGTCTTGAGAGCTGATTTGAAGCGAGCGACAGTGGGAGCGTCACGCACCAGATCCAGCTCTCATGAGACTTGAGACTAGAATGTTCATTCCATGAGGTTCCAAATCAAATATATATATATATATATATATATATATATATATAGAAGAGAAAAATTGGATTCTGCATACAGCTGCAAAAAAACTAAACGTGGGACTTTCCTACAATTAATTAACTCCCACACTGACAGGAAGTTGACATTGCCAAAAGCAAATATCATAATGAAACAATACAAGCTGCAGATGCTGCGCTACAGAAATAACCCAACAGCCTGTCCAGCAAAACCCATTACCACAGATATAAAACACAGCCGACACAAAACAATAGGCGATCCACTCGGTGTGACATCAGCGAACGACAAACGGAAATGCAGCGATTGCTATTAGAGGACAGGAAAACATTCTCCTGTTTCAAATGTATTCCGTGGAAAAATGTTTTTCAATACAAACATAGTGAAAAAAAAAGGACACAACGCAAACCAGAACACAGGAATGAGATCTGAATTCAATAATGAAATGAATGAACGTGGCTCACAATCACCTGGTGGGTGAGTAAGAGGGTATGCAGCTGAATTCACAACGAACAGCTTCAGAACAGGTGGGGTCCAGGGGTCACAAGTGGAGATTAGATAAAGGGGCTTTCAGAACAGAAAATAGGAGGCACTTTTTTTACACAGAGAACTGTGAGGGTGTGGAACCAACTCCCCAGTAATGTTGTTGAAGCTGACACCCTGGGATCCTTCAAGAAGCTGCTTGATGAGATTCTGGGATCAATAAGCTACTAACAACCAAGCGAGCAAGACAGGCCGAATGGGGCCTCCTCTCATTTGTAAACTTTACGTTCTTAGAACTTCAGAGAGCGGAAGATAATCCTGTGGGCTTCAGACAGGAATGCATTGGGAATTCAAAGTGTTACTGATGCCTTTCTGAGTCTGCTTCCTTTACCAGGTGATGGGGGGAGGGGGTGGGGGGTGGGGTTGTCAAGGGCGTTATTTCATCAATATCACCCAGCTAAATATATACAAGCAACAGCTGTATCTATGAACTGGATACGCGACACAGACACGCAGAGCTAAATATATACAACAGCACTTCAGAAGCTGGAGACAGGCATGGCCAGGTCTTGTGATGTCTGGTTCAAAGAGCCTCCACTGGAGTGCCGTCCTTTATAGAAGAAGTGTCTCACAGTGAAAGCATAGGCAAGCATTGCAAATCTTTCTCTCTTTCACTCTCTCTCTCTCTTTCTAGCGAGACTAGCGAGGCTGTTTTTTAAACTTTTCATTCCTTCACAAGATTTCTGCTGCTGCTTCCGATTTAACACAGAGCGTTCCGAGGGGCTTCTCCCTTCAGTGCTGACTGAGACTGTAAATTCAACCTCCTATTAGCTTTATTAATATGATCACTGCTCCCCTGGCTCAAAGGAGCGCTGACCATCTTTAAAATCCATTCTCTCACCTCTTATTAGCTTTATTAACATGATCACTGGACCTCCCTTTAAAGAATGCCGACCGAGGAGTTCAAATCTAATCTTATATCAGCACGATGTATCGCAGTCAGAGAATGGCTGGAATTTAAAATCTGTTTTTCAGCACAAAACAAAAAACTCAAAACCAGAAAGCGCTTGGGAGAATGTTTTGACTGAGAGCACAGATCAACACCTGACTCACAGACAGCTGGAACAGCAGATCAGATCAGGAAGAAAAACATCAGTTTGGAAGCACTGTCTGTAGATGATTAGCCAGCTCACCTCACCGCTGTGCTGTAAACACGACGGCCTCCTCAACGGAGACGCTACAAATCTCTGTGTCTATGCTTTACCATACCTCTGGGTGCTTTACAATGCTTCCCTATGCTTTACCAGACCTCTCTGTGCTTTACAATGCTTCCCTGTGCTTTACCATACCTCTGGGTGCTTTACAATGCTTCCCTACGCTTTACCAGACCTCTCTGTGCTTTACAATGCTTCCCTATGCTTTACCAGACCTCTCTGTGCTTTACAATGCTTCCCTATGCTTTACCAGACCTCTCTGTGCTTTACAATGCTTCCCTATGCTTTACCAGACCTCTCTGTGCTTTACAATGCTTCACCATGCTTTACCAGACCTCTCTGTGCTTCACAATGCTTCCCTGTGCTTTACCAGACCTCTCTGTGCTTTATTACACTTTGCTTTTACTATGGGGGAACTTCTATAATGGAACTTGTTGCGTTGTTTGGACAGGGAATGTAACAGGTTAGGGTTAAGAGCGAAATAAGTCTGGAAAAACAAAAGCAGCTAACGAGCTAACTGCTTAACGAAACCAAACAGAGGTGGCGGGGGGGGGATAATTAGCAGACTCCCGCCAGCACGCAAACTGTACAAACAAAGAAGGACAGGCTTGTTTGAGCTCGCTGGAATGTGGGAATAGGGTTCGATGCCGGGAGCCGGCAGCTGTAATCATTCTTGTCCACTCCAGCGCTTCACAGCCAGTCATTAACCAGCAGCAGGTGTTACAGAGCCCAGAACAGCTGCGAGGAGGCAGGGGGAGGGGATGAGGGACAGGCCAAGGGGGGTTCTAGAAGCTCCGCGGGAGTCAAAACGAGTCTGAACACGGCAGCCTGTTAACAACACTGCAACAAAACAGGAGCGCCCACGGTCAGCTGGGTGCAAGTGTGCAAGCCAGCCTTTCAACACAGGTATAAACTCAGCCAGATCAGTGAGACGCACATCACAGTTTGCACACCTTGAAATGCTTCCCTGTGCTTTACCAGACCTCTCTGTGCTTTACAATGCTTCCCTATGCTTTACCAGACCTCTCCGTGCTTTACAATGCTTCCCTATGCTTTACCAGACCTCTCTGTGCTTTACAATTCTCCCCTATGCTTTACCAGACCGCTCTGTGCTTTACAATGCTTCCCTATGCTTTACCAGACCTCTCTGTGCTTTACAATGCTTCCCTATGCTTTACCAGACCTCGCTGTGCTTTACAATGCTTCCCTATGCTTTACCAGACCTCTCTGTGCTTTACAATTCTCCCCTATGCTTTACCAGACCGCTCTGTGCTTTACAATGCTTCCCTATGCTTTACCAGACCTCTCTGTGCTTTACAATGCTTCCCTATGCTTTACCAGACCTCTCTGTGCTTTACAATGTTCCTCAGTGTTATTGAAACTAGAAGAGACCGAGTCAAGCAGTCAAGTCTATGGGCCAGTGCCTTCAGCAGTCTTAGTGTCTTCTCACTGATCAGCATTAATCAGTGCAGTTGACCCTGTCAGTTTTGATATAGGACAGACACTCTTCTCATTAAAATCAGGTGCTCTTGTAGTTTGGCACAAACACACAGAGAGAGAGAAAGTAGCACAGTTTCCTGCGGGACCCCCTCCTCATGGGGGGGTGGTAGACGTCTCTTGGACAGGTGGCACACGCCAGCGGGCTCACTCATATTAATGGGGGGGAGGGGGGGTCGAGCCTCTTGAGAGCACTCAGAGACACCACCCCTGCACTTCAGTAGGAACAGGGCACAAGATACATTCATACAGAAGTCAATACAATGCAGCCCTCTGAAATGTCTTTATAATATACAGCACTAGACCCTGAAATTGATGAGATCCGGCCCTCTGAAATGTCTTTATAATATATAGCGCTAGACCCTGATACTGATGCGATCCAGCCCTCTGAAATGTCTTTATAATATACAGCACTAGACCCTGATATTGATGTGATCCAGCCCCCTGAAATGTCTTTATAATATACAGCACTAGACCCTGATATTGATGCGATCCAGTCCTCTGAAATGTCTTTATAATATATAGCACTAGACCCTGATATTGATGCGATCCAGCCCTCTGAAATGTCTTTATAATATACAGCACTAGACCCTGATATTGAGGAGATCCAGCCCTCTGAAATGTCCTCTTCAGTGGAATAACAAACGCGGATCCCACGCTAGATATCCCCAGGCTTGTGGGAGAAATATTTCATTTCTTCACTTTACAACAACTTCCCAGAACAGCAAGACCTTGGGTTCAAAGTTGACAGAACCGGAATGTTGAATTATCCCCTAGACCCCCTCTGACCCCCTCTCCCCTGGACAGTCGCACAGTGCCACGGGTTGCCACGGTTACAGGGTCGAAGGCCATATCACCTCTAGCGACCCTTATCATAACATTACAAGCTTCAACGAACCAGGAACTGGGGGAGGAAGCAAGCCTTACTGTTGGTGTTTGAAACAGCCTTGAAAACCCGGCTCGCATGGGATTTAATGACAAGTCCATGAAACAAACCCGTCCTTCGCTAGCGATACCCTGTCCTCGCCCCCCGACCGACGGATCGAGGAGATTTCGAGTTTCCCCCCTTATGAAGGGTGTAGGGGTTCCTCGTGTGCCGATGAATCGCGTTCTCCTCGCACCACGTATCGGGTGGCGACGGAGGTCTGTGTCGTTTGTATCGGGGTACAGCGAGCGCCTCTTGGATAAAAAATAAAGCTGTTTTATATTTGAAGGCATACTTGAGTCTTAACGAAATGAACCATCATTAAATCAATGTTTTGATGCATCCTACAAGAATGAACTCAGGACCGTCGCACGTATCGCGATACAGAAAGTACATGAAATTCATATATAGGCAAGAGATGTATGAAATTATATATGAAACCACCACCCTCCCCTCCCTAAACAGAAATAAACCCGGAGCTATAAAAAACAAATCAGGGGTCATCTCTAAATTACCTCCCCACTTCCGAATGTTTCTCAAGGGACCGTGAAATAAAGGATCGATTCCCAGCCCTATTAAAAATGCAGCCGCTTTGAAACAATCTCGTTCTCAGCATGCCTGAGGTGTTTTTTTTTTTTTGTTTCCATCTAGTTATTAATATTTCTTTCCCATTATTTATCCATTAAAAACACACACACACCACGACAACAACTTTATGCGACCGAATTTATATAAAAAATAAATAAATAAATAAATAAAATTGTATATAAAAATATATGTTGTTGAAACTGACACCCTGGGATCCTTCTAGAAGCTGCTTGATGAGATTCTGGGATCAATAAGCTACTAACAACCAAACGAGCAAGATGGGCTGAATGGGGCCTCCTCTCGTTTGTAAACTTTCTTATGTTCTTATATATAATACAATGATAATGAAAAAGTAATGAACTTTGGGGCTCTGCGCTTATCTAGAGAGCGTTTTGTTTTTCATTAAGACGAGAGGCCCGTGTCGTGTTGTATGATAAAGCGTTGAAATGCTGATATATTAAAAAGTGCGGAGAGAGAGAGAGAGAGAGAGAGAGAGAGAGAGAGAGAGAGAGAGAGAGAGAGAGAGAAAGAAAGACAGAGAGAGAGAGAGAGAGAGAGAGAGAGAGAGAATACTTGAGAGATGTTTAATCATTCCAACCCGGTTTAAAACCCGGGTTTAAAATATATTTACTTCATAGATTTGCTTCATGTCTAGATGAATTTTAATAACGTATTTGACAAAGACTGTAGGGGTTCATCACTAAGCCTTGAATAAAACCACTAAGCATACAGTGGCCAGCCCAGTTACTTTCATTTAAATTCAGACTACAATGAACATGCTAAATAGAATAGTCTCAGATTAACTGTACCATGCTTGGACTAAGCCTGACCCCTCTCTCTGTTTCGAAAAAATCCCTACGCAAGCAGATTTCAGACACTCTGTTTACCTGCCAAGGCTGGAGGATGGGATTCACCCGCCAGAGCATTGTCAATGGGGTGCAGCTGTCATTGTAGGAGGTAGGGAGCAGGTTTGCAAATAGTGGGTAGTTACATCGTTGACTGCGTGGTAAATGACATCACAAACACATTATAAAACACGGTAATCCATGGTAATCTATAGTAAATGCATAGAACCACCCAGGCAAAAGCATGGGGGGGGGGGGGGGGGGGCCTACATCAATCATTAACCTTGACAAACTTCTGTACGGGTGCGAGCAGGATCTGGATGGTGCGGACATGTCGGCTCTAGTCTAGGATTTGTGTTTTTCATCCTCTGTTTATATTACATCGGTTTCTGAATCTAATCATCTTGAGCTGGAGCGGAGTGCTGTGTCTATACATTATGCATGACTCCTTTATCCCAGCAATCTTCTCCTCTCTCATCCTTCAAATCACCGTTTCATCCCTCCTTCACTCCCTGGAGTCTCCAACCTGCCTCTCAGCGAAAGCGCGTTAGCAAACATGACTGTACGACACACACAGAGAGCTTTTACTGTGAGGATCCAGAACAGATACCCCCCCCGCCCCGCCCCCCACCACTAAACACTAAACACTAAACACCCTTTAATCACAGCTCAGCAAATGTGACACAGCCAGTGACAGCATTGTAAAGCATAGGGAAGCATTGTAAAGCACTGAGAGGTCTGGTAAAGCACAGGGAAGCATTGTAAAGCACAGAGAGGTCTGGTAAAGCACAGGGAAGCATTGTAAAGCACAGAGAGGTCTGGTAAAGCACAGGGAAGCATTGTAAAGCACAGAGAGGTCTGGTAAAGCACAGGGAAGCATTGTAAAGCACAGAGAGGTGTGGTAAAGCATAGGGAAGCATTGTAAAGCACAGAGAGGTCTGGTAAAGCACAGGGTAACCGTGGGAAAAGCATGGGGAGGAAAACTTAGAAAATCCCATTAAATCTACTTTCCCGTCTTAAAGAAAAAAATACACAGGGGTTATTTTTCCATCGCATTCCTGGCAATGAAGTTTAAACTCTGTGACTTCCAGAGAGCTCTCAGAATCGTGTCTAAACTACATCAGCTGCAGCAGCATTAGGACCATTCCTTCCCACAGGGGGGCGGAACGAAAGATCAAACTTGTTCTGTGTGTTTTTATTTACTGCTGTGTTTCCAAGAGGGGCGAGTGTTGCCGGGGGGACAGGTTAGTGGTTACACTCCGGTGTGCCCGCTGCACTCAGAGACATGTTTCACAGCTCTACTGGGACCCCAGGGGTGTTTTCATTAGCAAGTCCCTCGGGATGCGATGAATGAAACAGAAAATGATTGAGAGAGATGGTGTGAGTCTCAGCGACTCGTTACTACAGAGCAGCAGAGTCACGTGATCACACAGAGACCAGCGCTGGAGCGGCCGGCTCCTTGTGTTAATTACAGAAGTGCAGTTTAATCACATGGAGTGGCTCAGGACAGACTGCTCCACCCCTCCCTCTCCCTTCTCCATCTCCCTTTTAATTATGTAACAATTCAAGCAGTTATAACTGGATTTAGATTGATCAAATCCAATGGGAAAGGGTTACCCATCCGGAAATCATAAAAACAGTGAACCTGATCCAGGACAAGGGGAGCAGGTGACTCGGCATATCGGAAACCATGATGGTGCCCCCCCCCCCTCTCTCGACTGTGTCTCGTGATTCAGGCTCAGTCCTCTCTCTCTCCTGGCTGTGTCTCCTGATTCAGGCTCAGTCCTCTCTCTCCTGGCTGTGTCTCCTGATTCAGGCTCAGTCCTCTCTCTCCTGGCTGTGTCTCCTGATTCAGGCTCAGTCCTCTCTCTCCTGGCTGTGTCTCCTGATTCAGGCTCAGTCCTCTCTCTCTCTCTCCTGGCTTTGGCTCCTGATTCAGGCTCAGTCCTCTCTCTCTCCTGATTCAGGCTCAGTCCTCTCTCTCTCCTGGCTGTGTCTCCTGATTCAGACCCAGTCCTCTCTCTCCTGGCTGTGTCTCCTGATTCAGGCTCAGTCCTCTCTCTCTCCTGGCTGTGTCTCCTGATTCAGACCCAGTCCTCTCTCTCCTGGCTGTGTCTCCTGATTCAGGGTCAGTCCTCTCTCTCTCCTGGCTGTGTCTCCTGATTCAGACCCAGTCCTCTCTCTCTCCTGGCTGTGTCTCCTGATTCAGACCCAGTCCTCTCTCCTGGCTGTGTCTCCTAATTCAGACCCAGTCCTGACTTGCCTCTATGCTGGCTTGTTTGCGTGTCTTGTGTGTCTGCAGCTCTCTGTTGTCTGGCTGGATTGCATGCAGCGGAGGCGTCTGTAAACACACCCGCATGGAATTGTTTTATACGTGAGTGTGTGTGCGGGGGGGGGGGTGGGGGGGGGGGGGGGGGGGGGTGTGGCGGGGGGTGGCTGGGGAAGACACTTCAAAACACTTTTTTTTTGCTGTGTCTTGCTTGTCCAATGTTGCTGCTCGAACTTGATATAGTTTCGTGTTTGTGTACCTGTGTCGGTATCCATTGATGTGGAAAGAAAGAGAGAGAGAGAGAGAGAAAGTAGGGAAGAGGGATGGAAAGAAATAGAATAAAAAAAGAAAAGGGAGAAGGAAAGACAGAAGGAAAGAAAGAAAAAAGAAAGGAAAGAGAAAGTAGAAGACAGAAGGAAAGAAAACAGAACAAAAGAAAAAAGAAAAAAAAAGACAGAAGGAAAAAAGAGCGAGAGAAGGAAGTGGCTGCTGCTGCAGTTCTGGTCGGGCCGGACTCTGCTGCTTCAAAGCTCCCAGTTAATCCTCTCCTGGTTTCTGAGCTAGGCCCTTCTTGGAAACTGTCGTCGTGGATACAGGCTGGTCCCCCCACCCCCACACCCCCCAGGAAACGCTGCCAGCAGTTCCCGAGTTCCTCTTGAATATGGAGTGTGCTGCTGTGTGTCTGTCAACCCCCAGCTCTCAATCCTCTCACACAACTTACATTATCGCTCAGAAAAACTCAACTTCTTCTAGTTTCGATAACACTGATGAAGGCACGAGCCAAGAAAAACCTCTGTGCTTGATTGAGAAGTGCAGCGTGTGAATTCTCTCTCTCCCTCCCTCTCCCTCCCTCGGCTGTGCTGATTTTCCAAGGTCACTGAAATCCTCCACACTGAACCGGTCCGAGACAAAGCCCTGCCGGAGTGTGGAAAGCTTTCTATTGACAGAGCTGCTCTCCTCTCCCAGCTCCGAGACAACAGGGCCAGCTGCTGCTAATCAAACACACAGAGGCACGGAAACACAGAGACCACAAGCACACCGAAACAGAGACAAGCACACAGAGACCACAAGCACACCGAAACAGAGACAAGCACACAAAGACCACAAGCACACCGAAACAGAGACAAGCACACAGAGACCACAAGCACACCGAAACAGAGACAAGCACACAGAGACCACGGAAATACAGAGACCACAAGCACACTGAAACAGAGACACGAGCACACAGAGACCACGGAAACACAGAGACCACAAGCACACCGAAACAGAGACAAGCACACAGAGACCACGGAAACACAGAGACCACAAGCACACTGAAACAGAGATAAGCACACAGAGACCACGGAAACACAGAGACACAGAAACAGAGACACGAGCACACAGAGACCACGGAAACACAGAGACACAGAAACAGAGACACGAGCACACAGAGACCAAGGAAACACAGAGACACAGAAACAGAGACACGAGCACACAGAGACCACGGAAACACAGAGACACAGAAACAGAGACACGAGCACACAGAGACCACGGAAACACAGAGACACAGAAACAGAGACAGAGACACGAGCACACAGAGACCACGGAAATACAGAGACACAGAAACAGAGACACGAGCACACAAGAGACCACGGAAACACAGAGACACAGAAACAGAGACACGAGGACACAGAGACCACGGAAACAGAGACACAGAAACAAGCTTGCTCTTATTGTATTACTTGTATTGTAACGCTTGAAATGTTTTTGCTTACGATTGTAAGTCGCCCTGGATAAGGGCGTCTGCTAAGAAATAAATAATAATACTAAACAAGAGACACAAGCACACAGAGACCACAAATACCTATTTTTAGCCTTAATAAGCCTTTTTTGTACCATGAAAAAACACAACCCTAGTTCTTGATTTATTTATTTATGTATGGATTTATTTATACATTTTTTTTAAAGAACATTTCTGGCGAGTCACTCATTCCTCCCCAAGGCTTTCTTATTACAAACGAGACAGGACTCTTCACACCCACCGTCTCTTATCTGAGTCGGGGGGGGGGGGGGGGGGGGCGGAGGTACAGGTTTAAAAAGTTTTACTGAAACTAAAGAGTGCGGCCCTGGGAAGAGATAGCAGGGGAATGCAAACCCTGAAGGCTGGATGAAAAAAAATAAACATTAAAAGGTCTCTCTCCCTCCTGTCGAAACGTTTGTCATTGAATTAACCCTTTCATGCGCGGCGACCTCATACAGGGAAGGAAAAAAAGTCTTTATATATCTATATCTATATATACATGTGGCTGAAGAGCCAGCGACTGCATGACCTCCT
>NW_026708615.1:0-42816 GCF_902713425.1 Acipenser ruthenus
GAAGCGCTTGAAAAACACAGCACAACATTCCCTAATAACACTTGCAATGCATTATGACTTCAAAGGTATGACTTTAAGTCTATGACATTATTATTTATTGATTTTATTTTGTTTTATTTCTTTGATCACCAACTGCCACGACAACACACTCGTTTTTTTATGCAGTACTCCTGACGAACTTCACCCATTGCCCGCATCGTACCGGCTCTTAAGGTAGCTTGTGTTGGAGCAGCAGGACAAGCTCGCCATCCCGCCCGCTGCTTTCCTGCATTATTGCTCACGAAAACACAACGCACCCAGGGGAGAGATACCATGGTAAATAGGTAACCTATTTACCATGGTATCCCTCCCCTGCGGCGGCTGCTCTTGATCTCCGGCTGCTCATGATCTCCGTGAACGCACCCGCTGTCTCCAAACCTTGCAGAGCAGCACATTGAAGCGCTTGAAAACACAGCACAACATTCCCTAATAACACTTGCAATGCATTATGACTTCAAAGGTATGACTTTAAGTCTATGACATTATTATTTATTGATTTTATTTTGTTTTATTTCTTTGATCACCAACTGCCACGACAACACACTCGTTTTTTTATGCAGTACTCCTGACGAACTTCACCCATTGCCCGCATCGTACCGGCTCTTAAGGTAGCTTGTGTTGGAGCAGCAGGACAAGATCGCCATCCCGCCCGCTGCTTTCCTGCATTATTGCTCACGAAAACACAACGCACCCAGGGGAGAGATACCATGGTAAATAGGTAACCTATTTATCATGAGCAGCGGCTGCTCTTGATCTCCGGCTGCTCATGATCTCCGTGAACGCACCCGCTGTCTCCAAACCTGCAGAGCAGCACATTGAAGCGCTTGAAAAGACAGCACAACATTCCCTAATAACACTTGCAATGCATTATGACTTCAAAGGTATGACTTTAAGTCTATGACATTATTATTTATTGATTTTATTTTGTTTTATTTCTTTGATCACCAACTGCCACGACAACACACTCGTTTTTTTATGCAGTACTCCTGACGAACTTCACCCATTGCCCGCATCGTACCGGCTCTTAAGGTAGCTTGTGTTGGAGCAGCAGGACAAGCTCGCCATCCCGCCCGCTGCTTTCCTGCATTATTGCTCACGAAAACACAACGCACCCAGGGGAGAGATACCATGGTAAATAGGTAACCTATTTACCATGGTATCCCTCCCCTGCGGCGGCTGCTCTTGATCTCCGGCTGCTCATGATCTCCGTGAACGCACCCGCTGTCTCCAAACCTTGCAGAGCAGCACATTGAAGCGCTTGAAAACACAGCACAACATTCCCTAATAACACTTGCAATGCATTATGACTTCAAAGGTATGACTTTAAGTCTATGACATTATTATTTATTGATTTTATTTTGTTTTATTTCTTTGATCACCTTAAGAGCCGGTACGATGACAACACGACAACACACTCGTTTTTTTATGCAGTACTCCTGACGAACTTCACCCATTGCCCGCATCGTACCGGCTCTTAAGGTAGCTTGTGTTGGAGCAGCAGGACAAGCTCGCCATCCCGCCCGCTGCTTTCCTGCATTATTGCTCACGAAAACACAACGCACCCAGGGGAGAGATACCATGGTAAATAGGTAACCTATTTACCATGGTATCCCTCCCCTGCGGCGGCTGCTCTTGATCTCCGGCTGCTCATGATCTCCGTGAACGCACCCGCTGTCTCCAAACCTTGCAGAGCAGCACATTGAAGCGCTTGAAAACACAGCACAACATTCCCTAATAACACTTGCAATGCATTATGACTTCAAAGGTATGACTTTAAGTCTATGACATTATTATTTATTGATTTTATTTTGTTTTATTTCTTTGATCACCAACTGCCACGACAACACACTCGTTTTTTTATGCAGTACTCCTGACGAACTTCACCCATTGCCCGCATCGTACCGGCTCTTAAGGTAGCTTGTGTTGGAGCAGCAGGACAAGCTCGCCATCCCGCCCGCTGCTTTCCTGCATTATTGCTCACGAAAACACAACGCACCCAGGGGAGAGATACCATGGTAAATAGGTAACCTATTTACCATGGTATCCCTCCCCTGCGGCGGCTGCTCTTGATCTCCGGCTGCTCATGATCTCCGTGAACGCACCCGCTGTCTCCAAACCTTGCAGAGCAGCACATTGAAGCGCTTGAAAACACAGCACAACATTCCCTAATAACACTTGCAATGCATTATGACTTCAAAGGTATGACTTTAAGTCTATGACATTATTATTTATTGATTTTATTTTGTTTTATTTCTTTGATCACCAACTGCCACGACAACACACTCGTTTTTTTATGCAGTACTCCTGACGAACTTCACCCATTGCCCGCATCGTACCGGCTCTTAAGGTAGCTTGTGTTGGAGCAGCAGGACAAGCTCGCCATCCCGCCCGCTGCTTTCCTGCATTATTGCTCACGAAAACACAACGCACCCAGGGGAGAGATACCATGGTAAATAGGTAACCTATTTACCATGGTATCCCTCCCCTGCGGCGGCTGCTCTTGATCTCCGGCTGCTCATGATCTCCGTGAACGCACCCGCTGTCTCCAAACCTTGCAGAGCAGCACATTGAAGCGCTTGAAAACACAGCACAACATTCCCTAATAACACTTGCAATGCATTATGACTTCAAAGGTATGACTTTAAGTCTATGACATTATTATTTATTGATTTTATTTTGTTTTATTTCTTTGATCACCAACTGCCACGACAACACACTCGTTTTTTTATGCAGTACTCCTGACGAACTTCACCCATTGCCCGCATCGTACCGGCTCTTAAGGTAGCTTGTGTTGGAGCAGCAGGACAAGCTCGCCATCCCGCCCGCTGCTTTCCTGCATTATTGCTCACGAAAACACAACGCACCCAGGGGAGAGATACCATGGTAAATAGGTAACCTATTTATCATGAGCAGCGGCTGCTCTTGATCTCCGGCTGCTCATGATCTCCGTGAACGCACCCGCTGTCTCCAAACCTTGCAGAGCAGCACATTGAAGCGCTTGAAAACACAGCACAACATTCCCTAATAACACTTGCAATGCATTATGACTTCAAAGGTATGACTTTAAGTCTATGACATTATTATTTATTGATTTTATTTTGTTTTATTTCTTTGATCACCAACTGCCACGACAACACACTCGTTTTTTTTATGCAGTACTCCTGACGAACTTCACCCATTGCCCGCATCGTACCGGCTCTTAAGGTAGCTTGTGTTGGAGCAGCAGGACAAGCTCGCCATCCCGCCCGCTGCTTTCCTGCATTATTGCTCACGAAAACACAACGCACCCAGGGGAGAGATACCATGGTAAATAGGTAACCTATTTACCATGGTATCCCTCCCCTGCGGCGGCTGCTCTTGATCTCCGGCTGCTCATGATCTCCGTGAACGCACCCGCTGTCTCCAAACCTGCAGAGCAGCACATTGAAGCGCTTGAAAAGACAGCACAACATTCCCTAATAACACTTGCAATGCATTATGACTTCAAAGGTATGACTTTAAGTCTATGACATTATTATTTAATGATTTTATTTTGTTTTATTTCTTTGATCACCAACTGCCACGACAACACACTCGTTTTTTTATGCAGTACTCCTGACGAACTTCACCCATTGCCCGCATCGTACCGGCTCTTAAGGTAGCTTGTGTTGGAGCAGCAGGACAAGCTCGCCATCCCGCCCGCTGCTTTCCTGCATTATTGCTCACGAAAACACAACGCACCCAGGGGAGAGATACCATGGTAAATAGGTAACCTATTTACCATGGTATCCCTCCCCTGCGGCGGCTGCTCTTGATCTCCGGCTGCTCATGATCTCCGTGAACGCACCCGCTGTCTCCAAACCTTGCAGAGCAGCACATTGAAGCGCTTGAAAACACAGCACAACATTCCCTAATAACACTTGCAATGCATTATGACTTCAAAGGTATGACTTTAAGTCTATGACATTATTATTTATTGATTTTATTTTGTTTTATTTCTTTGATCACCAACTGCCACGACAACACACTCGTTTTTTTTATGCAGTACTCCTGACGAACTTCACCCATTGCCCGCATCGTACCGGCTCTTAAGGTAGCTTGTGTTGGAGCAGCAGGACAAGCTCGCCATCCCGCCCGCTGCTTTCCTGCATTATTGCTCACGAAAACACAACGCACCCAGGGGAGAGATACCATGGTAAATAGGTAACCTATTTACCATGGTATCCCTCCCCTGCGGCGGCTGCTCTTGATCTCCGGCTGCTCATGATCTCCGTGAACGCACCCGCTGTCTCCAAACCTTGCAGAGCAGAGCATTGAAGCGCTTGAAAACACAGCACAACATTCCCTAATAACACTTGCAATGCATTATGACTTCAAAGGTATGACTTTAAGTCTATGACATTATTATTTATTGATTTTATTTTGTTTTATTTCTTTGATCACCAACTGCCACGACAACACACTCGTTTTTTTTATGCAGTACTCCTGACGAACTTCACCCATTGCCCGCATCGTACCGGCTCTTAAGGTAGCTTGTGTTGGAGCAGCAGGACGAGCTCGTCATCCCGCCCGCTGCTTTCCTGCATTATTGCTCACGAAAACACAACGCACCCAGGGGAGAGATACCATGGTAAATAGGTAACCTATTTACAATGGTATCCCTCCCCTGCGGCGGCTGCTCTTGATCTCCGGCTGCTCATGATCTCCGTGAACGCACCCGCTGTCTCCAAACCTTGCAGAGCAGCACATTGAAGCGCTTTAAAACACAGCACAACATTCCCTAATAACACTTGCAATGCATTATGACTTCAAAGGTATGACTTTAAGTCTATGACATTATTATTTATTGATTTTATTTTGTTTTATTTCTTTGATCACCAACTGCCACGACAACACACTCGTTTTTTTATGCAGTACTCCTGACGAACTTCACCCATTGCCCGCATCGTACCGGCTCTTAAGGTAGCTTGTGTTGGAGCAGCAGGACAAGCTCGCCATCCCGCCCGCTGCTTTCCTGCATTATTGCTCACGAAAACACAACGCACCCAGGGGAGAGATACCATGGTAAATAGGTAACCTATTTACCATGGTATCCCTCCCCTGCGGCGGCTGCTCTTGATCTCCGGCTGCTCATGATCTCCGTGAACGCACCCGCTGTCTCCAAACCTTGCAGAGCAGCACATTGAAGCGCTTGAAAACACAGCACAACATTCCCTAATAACACTTGCAATGCATTATGACTTCAAAGGTATGACTTTAAGTCTATGACATTATTATTTATTGATTTTATTTTGTTTTATTTCTTTGATCACCAACTGCCACGACAACACACTCGTTTTTTTTATGCAGTACTCCTGACGAACTTCACCCATTGCCCGCATCGTACCGGCTCTTAAGGTAGCTTGTGTTGGAGCAGCAGGACAAGCTCGCCATCCCGCCCGCTGCTTTCCTGCATTATTGCTCACGAAAACACAACGCACCCAGGGGAGAGATACCATGGTAAATAGGTAACCTATTTACCATGGTATCCCTCCCCTGCGGCGGCTGCTCTTGATCTCCGGCTGCTCATGATCTCCGTGAACGCACCCGCTGTCTCCAAACCTTGCAGAGCAGCACATTGAAGCGCTTGAAAACACAGCACAACATTCCCTAATAACACTTGCAATGCATTATGACTTCAAAGGTATGACTTTAAGTCTATGACATTATTATTTATTGATTTTATTTTGTTTTATTTCTTTGATCACCAACTGCCACGACAACACACTCGTTTTTTTTATGCAGTACTCCTGACGAACTTCACCCATTGCCCGCATCGTACCGGCTCTTAAGGTAGCTTGTGTTGGAGCAGCAGGACAAGCTCGCCATCCCGCCCGCTGCTTTCCTGCATTATTGCTCACGAAAACACAACGCACCCAGGGGAGAGATACCATGGTAAATAGGTAACCTATTTACCATGGTATCCCTCCCCTGCGGCGGCTGCTCTTGATCTCCGGCTGCTCATGATCTCCGTGAACGCACCCGCTGTCTCCAAACCTTGCAGAGCAGCACATTGAAGCGCTTTAAAACACAGCACAACATTCCCTAATAACACTTGCAATGCATTATGACTTCAAAGGTATGACTTTAAGTCTATGACATTATTATTTATTGATTTTATTTTGTTTTATTTCTTTGATCACCAACTGCCACGACAACACACTCGTTTTTTTTATGCAGTACTCCTGACGAACTTCACCCATTGCCCGCATCGTACCGGCTCTTAAGGTAGCTTGTGTTGGAGCTGCAGGACAAGCTCGCCATCCCGCCCGCTGCTTTCCTGCATTATTGCTCACCAAAACACAACGCACCCAGGGGAGAGATACCATGGTAAATAGGTAACCTATTTACCATGGTATCCCTCCCCTGCGGCGGCTGCTCTTGATCTCCGGCTGCTCATGATCTCCGTGAACGCACCCGCTGTCTCCAAACCTTGCAGAGCAGCACATTGAAGCGCTTGAAAACACAGCACAACATTCCCTAATAACACTTGCAATGCATTATGACTTCAAAGGTATGACTTTAAGTCTATGACATTATTATTTATTGATTTTATTTTGTTTTATTTCTTTGATCACCAACTGCCACGACAACACACTCGTTTTTTTTATGCAGTACTCCTGACGAACTTCACCCATTGCCCGCATCGTACCGGCTCTTAAGGTAGCTTGTGTTGGAGCAGCAGGACAAGCTCGCCATCCCGCCCGCTGCTTTCCTGCATTATTGCTCACGAAAACACAACGCACCCAGGGGAGAGATACCATGGTAAATAGGTAACCTATTTACCATGGTATCCCTCCCCTGCGGCGGCTGCTCTTGATCTCCGGCTGCTCATGATCTCCGTGAACGCACCCGCTGTCTCCAAACCTTGCAGAGCAGCACATTGAAGCGCTTTAAAACACAGCACAACATTCCCTAATAACACTTGCAATGCATTATGACTTCAAAGGTATGACTTTAAGTCTATGACATTATTATTTATTGATTTTATTTTGTTTTATTTCTTTGATCACCAACTGCCACGACAACACACTCGTTTTTTTTATGCAGTACTCCTGACGAACTTCACCCATTGCCCGCATCGTACCGGCTCTTAAGGTAGCTTGTGTTGGAGCTGCAGGACAAGCTCGCCATCCCGCCCGCTGCTTTCCTGCATTATTGCTCACCAAAACACAACGCACCCAGGGGAGAGATACCATGGTAAATAGGTAACCTATTTACCATGGTATCCCTCCCCTGCGGCGGCTGCTCTTGATCTCCGGCTGCTCATGATCTCCGTGAACGCACCCGCTGTCTCCAAACCTTGCAGAGCAGCACATTGAAGCGCTTGAAAACACAGCACAACATTCCCTAATAACACTTGCAATGCATTATGACTTCAAAGGTATGACTTTAAGTCTATGACATTATTATTTATTGATTTTATTTTGTTTTATTTCTTTGATCACCAACTGCCACGACAACACACTCGTTTTTTTATGCAGTACTCCTGACGAACTTCACCCATTGCCCGCATCGTACCGGCTCTTAAGGTAGCTTGTGTTGGAGCAGCAGGACAAGCTCGCCATCCCGCCCGCTGCTTTCCTGCATTATTGCTCACGAAAACACAACGCACCCAGGGGAGAGATACCATGGTAAATAGGTAACCTATTTACCATGGTATCCCTCCCCTGCGGCGGCTGCTCTTGATCTCCGGCTGCTCATGATCTCCGTGAACGCACCCGCTGTCTCCAAACCTTGCAGAGCAGCACATTGAAGCGCTTGAAAACACAGCACAACATTCCCTAATAACACTTGCAATGCATTATGACTTCAAAGGTATGACTTTAAGTCTATGACATTATTATTTATTGATTTTATTTTGTTTTATTTCTTTGATCACCAACTGCCACGACAACACACTCGTTTTTTTATGCAGTACTCCTGACGAACTTCACCCATTGCCCGCATCGTACCGGCTCTTAAGGTAGCTTGTGTTGGAGCAGCAGGACAAGCTCGCCATCCCGCCCGCTGCTTTCCTGCATTATTGCTCACGAAAACACAACGCACCCAGGGGAGAGATACCATGGTAAATAGGTAACCTATTTACCATGGTATCCCTCCCCTGCGGCGGCTGCTCTTGATCTCCGGCTGCTCATGATCTCCGTGAACGCACCCGCTGTCTCCAAACCTTGCAGAGCAGCACATTGAAGCGCTTGAAAACACAGCACAACATTCCCTAATAACACTTGCAATGCATTATGACTTCAAAGGTATGACTTTAAGTCTATGACATTATTATTTATTGATTTTATTTTGTTTTATTTCTTTGATCACCAACTGCCACGACAACACACTCGTTTTTTTTATGCAGTACTCCTGACGAACTTCACCCATTGCCCGCATCGTACCGGCTCTTAAGGTAGCTTGTGTTGGAGCAGCAGGACAAGCTCGCCATCCCGCCCGCTGCTTTCCTGCATTATTGCTCACGAAAACACAACGCACCCAGGGGAGAGATACCATGGTAAATAGGTAACCTATTTACCATGGTATCCCTCCCCTGCGGCGGCTGCTCTTGATCTCCGGCTGCTCATGATCTCCGTGAACGCACCCGCTGTCTCCAAACCTTGCAGAGCAGCACATTGAAGCGCTTTAAAACACAGCACAACATTCCCTAATAACACTTGCAATGCATTATGACTTCAAAGGTATGACTTTAAGTCTATGACATTATTATTTATTGATTTTATTTTGTTTTATTTCTTTGATCACCAACTGCCACGACAACACACTCGTTTTTTTTATGCAGTACTCCTGACGAACTTCACCCATTGCCCGCATCGTACCGGCTCTTAAGGTAGCTTGTGTTGGAGCTGCAGGACAAGCTCGCCATCCCGCCCGCTGCTTTCCTGCATTATTGCTCACCAAAACACAACGCACCCAGGGGAGAGATACCATGGTAAATAGGTAACCTATTTACCATGGTATCCCTCCCCTGCGGCGGCTGCTCTTGATCTCCGGCTGCTCATGATCTCCGTGAACGCACCCGCTGTCTCCAAACCTTGCAGAGCAGCACATTGAAGCGCTTGAAAAGACAGCACAACATTCCCTAATAACACTTGCAATGCATTATGACTTCAAAGGTATGACTTTAAGTCTATGACATTATTATTTATTGATTTTATTTTGTTTTATTTCTTTGATCACCAACTGCCACGACAACACACTCGTTTTTTTATGCAGTACTCCTGACGAACTTCACCCATTGCCCGCATCGTACCGGCTCTTAAGGTAGCTTGTGTTGGAGCAGCAGGACAAGCTCGCCATCCCGCCCGCTGCTTTCCTGCATTATTGCTCACGAAAACACAACGCACCCAGGGGAGAGATACCATGGTAAATAGGTAACCTATTTACCATGGTATCCCTCCCCTGCGGCGGCTGCTCTTGATCTCCGGCTGCTCATGATCTCCGTGAACGCACCCGCTGTCTCCAAACCTTGCAGAGCAGCACATTGAAGCGCTTGAAAACACAGCACAACATTCCCTAATAACACTTGCAATGCATTATGACTTCAAAGGTATGACTTTAAGTCTATGACATTATTATTTATTGATTTTATTTTGTTTTATTTCTTTGATCACCAACTGCCACGACAACACACTCGTTTTTTTATGCAGTACTCCTGACGAACTTCACCCATTGCCCGCATCGTACCGGCTCTTAAGGTAGCTTGTGTTGGAGCAGCAGGACAAGCTCGCCATCCCGCCCGCTGCTTTCCTGCATTATTGCTCACGAAAACACAACGCACCCAGGGGAGAGATACCATGGTAAATAGGTAACCTATTTACCATGGTATCCCTCCCCTGCGGCGGCTGCTCTTGATCTCCGGCTGCTCATGATCTCCGTGAACGCACCCGCTGTCTCCAAACCTTGCAGAGCAGCACATTGAAGCGCTTGAAAACACAGCACAACATTCCCTAATAACACTTGCAATGCATTATGACTTCAAAGGTATGACTTTAAGTCTATGACATTATTATTTATTGATTTTATTTTGTTTTATTTCTTTGATCACCAACTGCCACGACAACACACTCGTTTTTTTTATGCAGTACTCCTGACGAACTTCACCCATTGCCCGCATCGTACCGGCTCTTAAGGTAGCTTGTGTTGGAGCAGCAGGACAAGCTCGCCATCCCGCCCGCTGCTTTCCTGCATTATTGCTCACGAAAACACAACGCACCCAGGGGAGAGATACCATGGTAAATAGGTAACCTATTTACCATGGTATCCCTCCCCTGCGGCGGCTGCTCTTGATCTCCGGCTGCTCATGATCTCCGTGAACGCACCCGCTGTCTCCAAACCTTGCAGAGCAGCACATTGAAGCGCTTTAAAACACAGCACAACATTCCCTAATAACACTTGCAATGCATTATGACTTCAAAGGTATGACTTTAAGTCTATGACATTATTATTTATTGATTTTATTTTGTTTTATTTCTTTGATCACCAACTGCCACGACAACACACTCGTTTTTTTTATGCAGTACTCCTGACGAACTTCACCCATTGCCCGCATCGTACCGGCTCTTAAGGTAGCTTGTGTTGGAGCAGCAGGACAAGCTCGCCATCCCGCCCGCTGCTTTCCTGCATTATTGCTCACGAAAACACAACGCACCCAGGGGAGAGATACCATGGTAAATAGGTAACCTATTTACCATGGTATCCCTCCCCTGCGGCGGCTGCTCTTGATCTCCGGCTGCTCATGATCTCCGTGAACGCACCCGCTGTCTCCAAACCTTGCAGAGCAGCACATTGAAGCGCTTGAAAACACAGCACAACATTTCATAATAACACTTGCAATGCATTATGACTTCAAAGGTATGACTTTAAGTCTATGACATTATTATTTATTGATTTTATTTTGTTTTATTTCTTTGATCACCAACTGCCACGACAACACACTCGTTTTTTTATGCAGTACTCCTGACGAACTTCACCCATTGCCCGCATCGTACCGGCTCTTAAGGTAGCTTGTGTTGGAGCAGCAGGACAAGATCGCCATCCCGCCCGCTGCTTTCCTGCATTATTGCTCACGAAAACACAACGCACCCAGGGGAGAGATACCATGGTAAATAGGTAACCTATTTACCATGGTATCCCTCCCCTGCGGCGGCTGCTCTTGATCTCCGGCTGCTCATGATCTCCGTGAACGCACCCGCTGTCTCCAAACCTTGCAGAGCAGCACATTGAAGCGCTTGAAAACACAGCACAACATTTCATAATAACACTTGCAATGCATTATGACTTCAAAGGTATGACTTTAAGTCTATGACATTATTATTTATTGATTTTATTTTGTTTTATTTCTTTGATCACCAACTGCCACGACAACACACTCGTTTTTTTATGCAGTACTCCTGACGAACTTCACCCATTGCCCGCATCGTACCGGCTCTTAAGGTAGCTTGTGTTGGAGCAGCAGGACAAGATCGCCATCCCGCCCGCTGCTTTCCTGCATTATTGCTCACGAAAACACAACGCACCCAGGGGAGAGATACCATGGTAAATAGGTAACCTATTTATCATGAGCAGCGGCTGCTCTTGATCTCCGGCTGCTCATGATCTCCGTGAACGCACCCGCTGTCTCCAAACCTTGCAGAGCAGCACATTGAAGCGCTTGAAAACACAGCACAACATTCCCTAATAACACTTGCAATGCATTATGACTTCAAAGGTATGACTTTAAGTCTATGACATTATTATTTATTGATTTTATTTTGTTTTATTTCTTTGATCACCAACTGCCACGACAACACACTCGTTTTTATTATGCAGTACTCCTGACGAACTTCACCCATTGCCCGCATCGTACCGGCTCTTAAGGTAGCTTGTGTTGGAGCAGCAGGACAAGCTCGCCATCCCGCCCGCTGCTTTCCTGCATTATTGCTCACGAAAACACAACGCACCCAGGGGAGAGATACCATGGTAAATAGGTAACCTATTTACCATGGTATCCCTCCCCTGCGGCGGCTGCTCTTGATCTCCGGCTGCTCATGATCTCCGTGAACGCACCCGCTGTCTCCAAACCTGCAGAGCAGCACATTGAAGCGCTTGAAAAGACAGCACAACATTCCCTAATAACACTTGCAATGCATTATGACTTCAAAGGTATGACTTTAAGTCTATGACATTATTATTTATTGATTTTATTTTGTTTTATTTCTTTGATCACCAACTGCCACGACAACACACTCGTTTTTTTATGCAGTACTCCTGACGAACTTCACCCATTGCCCGCATCGTACCGGCTCTTAAGGTAGCTTGTGTTGGAGCAGCAGGACAAGCTCGCCATCCCGCCCGCTGCTTTCCTGCATTATTGCTCACGAAAACACAACGCACCCAGGGGAGAGATCCCTCCCCTGCGGCGGCTGCTCTTGATCTCCGGCTGCTCATGATCTCCGTGAACGCACCCGCTGTCTCCAAACCTTGCAGAGCAGCACATTGAAGCACTTGAAAACACAGCACAACATTCACTAATAACACTTGCAATTCATTATGACTTCAAAGGTATGACTTTAAGTCTATGACATTATTATTTATTGATTTTATTTTGTTTTATTTCTTTGATCACCAACTGCCACGACAACACACTCGTTTTTTTATGCAGTACTCCTGACGAACTTCACCCATTGCCCGCATCGTACCGGCTCTTAAGGTATCTTGTGTTGGAGCAGCAGGACAAGCTCGCCATCCCGCCCGCTGCTTTCCTGCATTATTGCTCACGATAACACAACGCACCCAGGGGAGAGATACCATGGTAAATAGGTAACCTATTTACCATGGTATCCCTCCCCTGCGGCGGCTGCTCTTGATCTCCGGCTGCTCATGATCTCCGTGAACGCACCCGCTGTCTCCAAACCTTGCAGAGCAGCACATTGAAGCGCTTGAAAACACAGCACAAAATTCCCTAATAACACTTGCAATGCATTATGACTTCAAAGGTATGACTTTAAGTCTATGACATTATTATTTATTGATTTTATTTTGTTTTATTTCTTTGATCACCAACTGCCACGACAACACACTCGTTTTTTTTATGCAGTACTCCTGACGAACTTCACCCATTGCCCGCATCGTACCGGCTCTTAAGGTAGCTTGTGTTGGAGCAGCAGGACAAGCTCGCCATCCCGCCCGCTGCTTTCCTGCATTATTGCTCACGAAAACACAACGCACCCAGGGGAGAGATACCATGGTAAATAGGTAACCTATTTACCATGGTATCCCTCCCCTGCGGCGGCTGCTCTTGATCTCCGGCTGCTCATGATCTCCGTGAACGCACCCGCTGTCTCCAAACCTGCAGAGCAGCACATTGAAGCGCTTGAAAACACAGCACAACATTCCCTAATAACACTTGCAATGCATTATGACTTCAAAGGTATGACTTTAAGTCTATGACATTATTATTTATTGATTTTATTTTGTTTTATTTCTTTGATCACCAACTGCCACGACAACACACTCGTTTTTTTTATGCTGTACTCCTGACGAACTTCACCCATTGCCCGCATCGTACCGGCTCTTAAGGTAGCTTGTGTTGGAGCAGCAGGACAAGCTCGCCATCCCGCCCGCTGCTTTCCTGCATTATTGCTCACGAAAACACAACGCACCCAGGGGAGAGATACCATGGTAAATAGGTAACCTATTTACCATGGTATCCCTCCCCTGCGGCGGCTGCTCTTGATCTCCGGCTGCTCATGATCTCCGTGAACGCACCCGCTGTCTCCAAACCTTGCAGAGCAGCACATTGAAGCGCTTGAAAACACAGCACAACATTCCCTAATAACACTTGCAATGCATTATGACTTCAAAGGTATGACTTTAAGTCTATGACATTATTATTTATTGATTTTATTTTGTTTTATTTCTTTGATCACCAACTGCCACGACAACACACTCGTTTTTTTTATGCAGTACTCCTGACGAACTTCACCCATTGCCCGCATCGTACCGGCTCTTAAGGTAGCTTGTGTTGGAGCAGCAGGACAAGCTCGCCATCCCGCCCGCTGCTTTCCTGCATTATTGCTCACGAAAACACAACGCACCCAGGGGAGAGATACCATGGTAAATAGGTAACCTATTTACCATGGTATCCCTCCCCTGCGGCGGCTGCTCTTGATCTCCGGCTGCTCATGATCTCCGTGAACGCACCCGCTGTCTCCAAACCTTGCAGAGCAGCACATTGAAGCGCTTGAAAACACAGCACAACATTCCCTAATAACACTTGCAATGCATTATGACTTCAAAGGTATGACTTTAAGTCTATGACATTATTATTTATTGATTTTATTTTGTTTTATTTCTTTGATCACCAACTGCCACGACAACACACTCGTTTTTTTATGCAGTACTCCTGACGAACTTCACCCATTGCCCGCATCGTACCGGCTCTTAAGGTAGCTTGTGTTGGAGCAGCAGGACAAGCTCGCCATCCCGCCCGCTGCTTTCCTGCATTATTGCTCACGAAAACACAACGCACCCAGGGGAGAGATACCATGGTAAATAGGTAACCTATTTACCATGGTATCCCTCCCCTGCGACGGCTGCTCTTGATCTCCGGCTGCTCATGATCTCCGTGAACGCACCCGCTGTCTCCAAACCTTGCAGAGCAGCACATTGAAGCGCTTGAAAACACAGCACAACATTCCCTAATAACACTTGCAATGCATTATGACTTCAAAGGTATGACTTTAAGTCTATGACATTATTATTTATTGATTTTATTTTGTTTTATTTCTTTGATCACCAACTGCCACGACAACACACTCGTTTTTTTATGCAGTACTCCTGACGAACTTCACCCATTGCCCGCATCGTACCGGCTCTTAAGGTAGCTTGTGTTGGAGCAGCAGGACAAGCTCGCCATCCCGCCCGCTGCTTTCCTGCATTATTGCTCACGAAAACACAACGCACCCAGGGGAGAGATACCATGGTAAATAGGTAACCTATTTATCATGAGCAGCGGCTGCTCTTGATCTCCGGCTGCTCATGATCTCCGTGAACGCACCCGCTGTCTCCAAACCTTGCAGAGCAGCACATTGAAGCGCTTGAAAACACAGCACAACATTCCCTAATAACACTTGCAATGCATTATGACTTCAAAGGTATGACTTTAAGTCTATGACATTATTATTTATTGATTTTATTTTGTTTTATTTCTTTGATCACCAACTGCCACGACAACACACTCGTTTTTTTATGCAGTACTCCTGACGAACTTCACCCATTGCCCGCATCGTACCGGCTCTTAAGGTAGCTTGTGTTGGAGCAGCAGGACAAGCTCGCCATCCCGCCCGCTGCTTTCCTGCATTATTGCTCACGAAAACACAACGCACCCAGGGGAGAGATCCCTCCCCTGCGGCGGCTGCTCTTGATCTCCGGCTGCTCATGATCTCCGTGAACGCACCCGCTGTCTCCAAACCTTGCAGAGCAGCACATTGAAGCACTTGAAAACACAGCACAACATTCACTAATAACACTTGCAATTCATTATGACTTCAAAGGTATGACTTTAAGTCTATGACATTATTATTTATTGATTTTATTTTGTTTTATTTCTTTGATCACCAACTGCCACGACAACACACTCGTTTTTTTATGCAGTACTCCTGACGAACTTCACCCATTGCCCGCATCGTACCGGCTCTTAAGGTATCTTGTGTTGGAGCAGCAGGACAAGCTCGCCATCCCGCCCGCTGCTTTCCTGCATTATTGCTCACGATAACACAACGCACCCAGGGGAGAGATACCATGGTAAATAGGTAACCTATTTACCATGGTATCCCTCCCCTGCGGCGGCTGCTCTTGATCTCCGGCTGCTCATGATCTCCGTGAACGCACCCGCTGTCTCCAAACCTTGCAGAGCAGCACATTGAAGCGCTTGAAAACACAACACAAAATTCCCTAATAACACTTGCAATGCATTATGACTTCAAAGGTATGACTTTAAGTCTATGACATTATTATTTATTGATTTTATTTTGTTTTATTTCTTTGATCACCAACTGCCACGACAACACACTCGTTTTTTTTATGCAGTACTCCTGACGAACTTCACCCATTGCCCGCATCGTACCGGCTCTTAAGGTAGCTTGTGTTGGAGCAGCAGGACAAGCTCGCCATCCCGCCCGCTGCTTTCCTGCATTATTGCTCACGAAAACACAACGCACCCAGGGGAGAGATACCATGGTAAATAGGTAACCTATTTACCATGGTATCCCTCCCCTGCGGCGGCTGCTCTTGATCTCCGGCTGCTCATGATCTCCGTGAACGCACCCGCTGTCTCCAAACCTGCAGAGCAGCACATTGAAGCGCTTGAAAACACAGCACAACATTCCCTAATAACACTTGCAATGCATTATGACTTCAAAGGTATGACTTTAAGTCTATGACATTATTATTTATTGATTTTATTTTGTTTTATTTCTTTGATCACCAACTGCCACGACAACACACTCGTTTTTTTTATGCTGTACTCCTGACGAACTTCACCCATTGCCCGCATCGTACCGGCTCTTAAGGTAGCTTGTGTTGGAGCAGCAGGACAAGCTCGCCATCCCGCCCGCTGCTTTCCTGCATTATTGCTCACGAAAACACAACGCACCCAGGGGAGAGATACCATGGTAAATAGGTAACCTATTTACCATGGTATCCCTCCCCTGCGGCGGCTGCTCTTGATCTCCGGCTGCTCATGATCTCCGTGAACGCACCCGCTGTCTCCAAACCTTGCAGAGCAGCACATTGAAGCGCTTGAAAACACAGCACAACATTCCCTAATAACACTTGCAATGCATTATGACTTCAAAGGTATGACTTTAAGTCTATGACATTATTATTTATTGATTTTATTTTGTTTTATTTCTTTGATCACCAACTGCCACGACAACACACTCGTTTTTTTTATGCAGTACTCCTGACGAACTTCACCCATTGCCCGCATCGTACCGGCTCTTAAGGTAGCTTGTGTTGGAGCAGCAGGACAAGCTCGCCATCCCGCCCGCTGCTTTCCTGCATTATTGCTCACGAAAACACAACGCACCCAGGGGAGAGATACCATGGTAAATAGGTAACCTATTTACCATGGTATCCCTCCCCTGCGGCGGCTGCTCTTGATCTCCGGCTGCTCATGATCTCCGTGAACGCACCCGCTGTCTCCAAACCTTGCAGAGCAGCACATTGAAGCGCTTGAAAACACAGCACAACATTCCCTAATAACACTTGCAATGCATTATGACTTCAAAGGTATGACTTTAAGTCTATGACATTATTATTTATTGATTTTATTTTGTTTTATTTCTTTGATCACCAACTGCCACGACAACACACTCGTTTTTTTATGCAGTACTCCTGACGAACTTCACCCATTGCCCGCATCGTACCGGCTCTTAAGGTAGCTTGTGTTGGAGCAGCAGGACAAGCTCGCCATCCCGCCCGCTGCTTTCCTGCATTATTGCTCACGAAAACACAACGCACCCAGGGGAGAGATACCATGGTAAATAGGTAACCTATTTACCATGGTATCCCTCCCCTGCGGCGGCTGCTCTTGATCTCCGGCTGCTCATGATCTCCGTGAACGCACCCGCTGTCTCCAAACCTTGCAGAGCAGCACATTGAAGCGCTTGAAAACACAGCACAACATTCCCTAATAACACTTGCAATGCATTATGACTTCAAAGGTATGACTTTAAGTCTATGACATTATTATTTATTGATTTTATTTTGTTTTATTTCTTTGATCACCAACTGCCACGACAACACACTCGTTTTTTTATGCAGTACTCCTGACGAACTTCACCCATTGCCCGCATCGTACCGGCTCTTAAGGTAGCTTGTGTTGGAGCAGCAGGACAAGCTCGCCATCCCGCCCGCTGCTTTCCTGCATTATTGCTCACGAAAACACAACGCACCCAGGGGAGAGATACCATGGTAAATAGGTAACCTATTTACCATGGTATCCCTCCCCTGCGACGGCTGCTCTTGATCTCCGGCTGCTCATGATCTCCGTGAACGCACCCGCTGTCTCCAAACCTTGCAGAGCAGCACATTGAAGCGCTTGAAAACACAGCACAACATTCCCTAATAACACTTGCAATGCATTATGACTTCAAAGGTATGACTTTAAGTCTATGACATTATTATTTATTGATTTTATTTTGTTTTATTTCTTTGATCACCAACTGCCACGACAACACACTCGTTTTTTTATGCAGTACTCCTGACGAACTTCACCCATTGCCCGCATCGTACCGGCTCTTAAGGTAGCTTGTGTTGGAGCAGCAGGACAAGCTCGCCATCCCGCCCGCTGCTTTCCTGCATTATTGCTCACGAAAACACAACGCACCCAGGGGAGAGATACCATGGTAAATAGGTAACCTATTTATCATGAGCAGCGGCTGCTCTTGATCTCCGGCTGCTCATGATCTCCGTGAACGCACCCGCTGTCTCCAAACCTTGCAGAGCAGCACATTGAAGCGCTTGAAAACACAGCACAACATTCCCTAATAACACTTGCAATGCATTATGACTTCAAAGGTATGACTTTAAGTCTATGACATTATTATTTATTGATTTTATTTTGTTTTATTTCTTTGATCACCAACTGCCACGACAATACACTCGTTTTTTTATGCAGTACTCCTGACAAACTTCACCCATTGCCCGCATCGTACCGGCTCTTAAGGTAGCTTGTGTTGGAGCAGCAGGACAAGCTCGCCATCCCGCCCGCTGCTTTCCTGCATTATTGCTCACGAAAACACAACGCACCCAGGGGAGAGATACCATGGTAAATAGGTAACCTATTTACAATGGTATCCCTCCCCTGCGGCGGCTGCTCTTGATCGCCGGCTGCTCATGATCTCCGTGAACGCACCCGCTGTCTCCAAACCTTGCAGAGCAGCACATTGAAGCGCTTGAAAACACAGCACAACATTCCCTAATAACACTTGCAATGCATTATGACTTCAAAGGTATGACTTTAAGTCTATGACATTATTATTTATTGATTTTATTTTGTTTTATTTCTTTGATCACCAACTGCCACGACAACACACTCGTTTTTTTTATGCAGTACTCCTGACGAACTTCACCCATTGCCCGCATCGTACCGGCTCTTAAGGTAGCTTGTGTTGGAGCAGCAGGACAAGCTCGCCATCCCGCCCGCTGCTTTCCTGCATTATTGCTCACGAAAACACAACGCACCCAGGGGAGAGATACCATGGTAAATAGGTAACCTATTTATCATGAGCAGCGGCTGCTCTTGATCTCCGGCTGCTCATGATCTCCGTGAACGCACCCGCTGTCTCCAAACCTTGCAGAGCAGCACATTGAAGCGCTTGAAAACACAGCACAACATTCCCTAATAACACTTGCAATGCATTATGACTTCAAAGGTATGACTTTAAGTCTATGACATTATTATTTATTGATTTTATTTTGTTTTATTTCTTTGATCACCAACTGCCATGACAACACACTCGTTTTTTTTTATGCAGTACTCCTGACGAACTTCACCCATTGCCCGCATCGTACCGGCTCTTAAGGTAGCTTGTGTTGGAGCAGCAGGACAAGCTCGCCATCCCGCCCGCTGCTTTCCTGCATTATTGCTCACGAAAACACAACGCACCCAGGGGAGAGATACCATGGTAAATAGGTAACCTATTTACCATGGTATCCCTCCCCTGCGGCGGCTGCTCTTGATCTCCGGCTGCTCATGATCTCCGTGAACGCACCCGCTGTCTCCAAACCTTGCAGAGCAGCACATTGAAGCGCTTGAAAACACAGCACAACATTCCCTAATAACACTTGCAATGCATTATGACTTCAAAGGTATGACTTTAAGTCTATGACATTATTATTTATTGATTTTATTTTGTTTTATTTCTTTGATCACCAACTGCCACGACAACACACTCGTTTTTTTTATGCAGTACTCCTGACGAACTTCACCCATTGCCCGCATCGTACCGGCTCTTAAGGTAGCTTGTGTTGGAGCAGCAGGACAAGCTCGCCATCCCGCCCGCTGCTTTCCTGCATTATTGCTCACGAAAACACAATACACCCAGGGGAGAGATACCATGGTAAATAGGTAACCTAATAGGTAACCTATTTACCATGGTATCCCTCCCCTGCGGCGGCTGCTCTTGATCTCCGGCTGCTCATGATCTCCGTGAACGCACCCGCTGTCTCCAAACCTTGCAGAGCAGCACATTGAAGCGCTTGAAAACACAGCACAACATTCCCTAATAACACTTGCAATGCATTATGACTTCAAAGGTATGACTTTAAGTGTATGACATTATTATTTATTGATTTTATTTTGTTTTATTTCTTTGATCACCAACTGCCACGACAACACACTCGTTTTTCTTATGCAGTACTCCTGACGAACTTCACCCATTGCCCGCATCGTACCGGCTCTTAAGGTAGCTTGTGTTGGAGCAGCAGGACAAGCTCGCCATCCCGCCCGCTGCTTTCCTGCATTATTGCTCACGAAAACACAACGCACCCAGGGGAGAGATACCATGGTAAATAGGTAACCTATTTACCATGGTATCCCTCCCCTGCGGCGGCTGCTCTTGATCTCCGGCTGCTCATGATCTCCGTGAACGCACCCGCTGTCTCCAAACCTTGCAGAGCAGCACATTGAAGCGCTTGAAAACACAGCACAACATTCCCTAATAACACTTGCAATGCATTATGACTTCAAAGGTATGACTTTAAGTGTATGACATTATTATTTATTGATTTTATTTTGTTTTATTTCTTTGATCACCAACTGCCACGACAACACACTCGTTTTTCTTATGCAGTACTCCTGACGAACTTCACCCATTGCCCGCATCGTACCGGCTCTTAAGGTAGCTTGTGTTGGAGCAGCAGGACAAGCTCGCCATCCCGCCCGCTGCTTTCCTGCATTATTGCTCACGAAAACACAACGCACCCAGGGGAGAGATACCATGGTAAATAGGTAACCTATTTACCATGGTATCCCTCCCCTGCGGCGGCTGCTCTTGATCTCCGGCTGCTCATGATCTCAGTGAACGCACCCGCTGTCTCCAAACCTTGCAGAGCAGCACATTGAAGCGCTTGAAAACACAGCACAACATTCCCTAATAACACTTGCAATGCATTATGACTTCAAAGGTATGACTTTAAGTCTATGACATTATTATTTATTGATTTTATTTTGTTTTATTTCTTTGATCACCAACTGCCACGACAACACACTCGTTTTTTTATGCAGTACTCCTGACGAACTTCACCCATTGCCCGCATCGTACCGGCTCTTAAGGTAGCTTGTGTTGGAGCAGCAGGACAAGCTCGCCATCCCGCCCGCTGCTTTCCTGCATTATTGCTCACGAAAACACAACGCACCCAGGGGAGAGATACCATGGTAAATAGGTAACCTATTTACCATGGTATCCCTCCCCTGCGGCGGCTGCTCTTGATCTCCGGCTGCTCATGATCTCCGTGAACGCACCCGCTGTCTCCAAACCTTGCAGAGCAGCACATTGAAGCGCTTTAAAACACAGCACAACATTCCCTAATAACACTTGCAATGCATTATGACTTCAAAGGTATGACTTTAAGTCTATGACATTATTATTTATTGATTTTATTTTGTTTTATTTCTTTGATCACCAACTGCCACGACAACACACTCGTTTTTTTTATGCAGTACTCCTGACGAACTTCACCCATTGCCCGCATCGTACCGGCTCTTAAGGTAGCTTGTGTTGGAGCAGCAGGACAAGCTCGCCATCCCGCCCGCTGCTTTCCTGCATTATTGCTCACGAAAACACAACGCACCCAGGGGAGAGATACCATGGTAAATAGGTAACCTATTTACCATGGTATCCCTCCCCTGCGGCGGCTGCTCTTGATCTCCGGCTGCTCATGATCTCCGTGAACGCACCCGCTGTCTCCAAACCTTGCAGAGCAGCACATTGAAGCGCTTGAAAACACAGCACAACATTCCCTAATAACACTTGCAATGCATTATGACTTCAAAGGTATGACTTTAAGTCTATGACATTATTATTTATTGATTTTATTTTGTTTTATTTCTTTGATCACCAACTGCCACGACAACACACTCGTTTTTTTTATGCAGTACTCCTGACGAACTTCACCCATTGCCCGCATCGTACCGGCTCTTAAGGTAGCTTGTGTTGGAGCAGCAGGACAAGCTCGCCATCCCGCCCGCTGCTTTCCTGCATTATTGCTCACGAAAACACAACGCACCCAGGGGAGAGATACCATGGTAAATAGGTAACCTATTTACCATGGTATCCCTCCCCTGCGGCGGCTGCTCTTGATCTCCGGCTGCTCATGATCTCCGTGAACGCACCCGCTGTCTCCAAACCTTGCAGAGCAGCACATTGAAGCGCTTGAAAACACAGCACAACATTCCCTAATAACACTTGCAATGCATTATGACTTCAAAGGTATGACTTTAAGTCTATGACATTATTATTTATTGATTTTATTTTGTTTTATTTCTTTGATCACCAACTGCCACGACAACACACTCGTTTTTTTTACGCAGTACTCCTGACGAACTTCACCCATTGCCCGCATCGTACCGGCTCTTAAGGTAGCTTGTGTTGGAGCAGCAGGACAAGCTCGCCATCCCGCCCGCTGCTTTCCTGCATTATTGCTCACGAAAACACAACGCACCCAGGGGAGAGATACCATGGTAAATAGGTAACCTATTTACCATGGTATCCCTCCCCTGCGGCGGCTGCTCTTGATCTCCGGCGGCTCGTGATCTCCGTGAACGCACCCGCTGTCTCCAAACCTTGCAGAGCAGCACATTGAAGCGCTTGAAAACACAGCACAACATTCCCTAATAACACTTGCAATGCATTATGACTTCAAAGGTATGACTTTAAGTCTATGACATTATTATTTATTGATTTTATTTTGTTTTATTTCTTTGATCACCAACTGCCACGACAACACACTCGTTTTTTTTATGCAGTACTCCTGACGAACTTCACCCATTGCCCGCATCGTACCGGCTCTTAAGGTAGCTTGTGTTGGAGCAGCAGGACAAGCTCGCCATCCCGCCCGCTGCTTTCCTGCATTATTGCTCACGAAAACACAACGCACCCAGGGGAGAGATACCATGGTAAATAGGTAACCTATTATTGATTTTATTTTGTTTTATTTCTTTGATCACCAACTGCCACGACAACACACTCGTTTTTTTATGCAGTACTCCTGACGAACTTCACCCATTGCCCGCATCGTACCGGCTCTTAAGGTAGCTTGTGTTGGAGCAGCAGGACAAGCTCGCCATCCCGCCCGCTGCTTTCCTTCATTATTGCTCACGAAAACACAACGCACCCAGGGGAGAGATACCATGGTAAATAGGTAACCTATATACCATGGTATCCCTCCCCTGCGGCGGCTGCTCTTGATCTCCGGCTGCTCATGATCTCCGTGAACGCACCCGCTGTCTCCAAACCTTGCAGAGCAGCACATTGAAGTGCTTGAAAACACAGCACAACATTCCCTAATAACACTTGCAATGCATTATGACTTCAAAGGTATGACTTTAAGTCTATGACATTATTATTTATTGATTTTATTTTGTTTTATTTCTTTGATCACCAACTGCCACGACAACACACTCGTTTTTTTTACGCAGTACTCCTGACGAACTTCACCCATTGCCCGCATCGTACCGGCTCTTAAGGTAGCTTGTGTTGGAGCAGCAGGACAAGCTCGCCATCCCGCCCGCTGCTTTCCTGCATTATTGCTCACGAAAACACAACGCACCCAGGGGAGAGATACCATGGTAAATAGGTAACCTATTTACCATGGTATCCCTCCCCTGCGGCGGCTGCTCTTGATCTCCGGCGGCTCGTGATCTCCGTGAACGCACCCGCTGTCTCCAAACCTTGCAGAGCAGCACATTGAAGCGCTTGAAAACACAGCACAACATTCCCTAATAACACTTGCAATGCATTATGACTGCAAAGGTATGACTTTAAGTCTATGACATTATTATTTATTGATTTTATTTTGTTTTATTTCTTTGATCACCAACTGCCACGACAACACACTCGTTTTTTTTATGCAGTACTCCTGACGAACTTCACCCATTGCCCGCATCGTACCGGCTCTTAAGGTAGCTTGTGTTGGAGCAGCAGGACAAGCTCGCCATCCCGCCCGCTGCTTTCCTGCATTATTGCTCACGAAAACACAACGCACCCAGGGGAGAGATACCATGGTAAATAGGTAACCTATTATTGATTTTATTTTGTTTTATTTCTTTGATCACCAACTGCCACGACAACACACTCGTTTTTTTATGCAGTACTCCTGACGAACTTCACCCATTGCCCGCATCGTACCGGCTCTTAAGGTAGCTTGTGTTGGAGCAGCAGGACAAGCTCGCCATCCCGCCCGCTGCTTTCCTTCATTATTGCTCACGAAAACACAACGCACCCAGGGGAGAGATACCATGGTAAATAGGTAACCTATATACCATGGTATCCCTCCCCTGCGGCGGCTGCTCTTGATCTCCGGCTGCTCATGATCTCCGTGAACGCACCCGCTGTCTCCAAACCTTGCAGAGCAGCACATTGAAGTGCTTGAAAACACAGCACAACATTCCCTAATAACACTTGCAATGCATTATGACTTCAAAGGTATGACTTTAAGTCTATGACATTATTATTTATTGATTTTATTTTGTTTTATTTCTTTGATCACCAACTGCCACGACAACACACTCGTTTTTTTTATGCAGTACTCCTGACGAACTTCACCCATTGCCCGCATCGTACCGGCTCTTAAGGTAGCTTGAGTTGGAGCAGCAGGACAAGCTCGCCATCCCGCCCGCTGCTTTCCTGCATTATTGCTCACGAAAACACAACGCACCCAGGGGAGAGATACCATGGTAGGTAACCTATTTACCATGGTATCCCTCCCCTGCGGCGGCTGCTCTTGATCTCCGGCTGCTCATGATCTCCGTGAACGCACCCGCTGTCTCCAAACCTTGCAGAGCAGCACATTGAAGCGCTTGAAAACACAGCACAACATTCCCTAATAACACTTGCAATGCATTATGACTTCAAAGGTATGACTTTAAGTCTATGACATTATTATTTATTGATTTTATTTTGTTTTATTTCTTTGATCACCAACTGCCACGACAACACACTCGTTTTTTTTATGCAGTACTCCTGACGAACTTCACCCATTGCCCGCATCGTACCGGCTCTTAAGGTAGCTTGTGTTGGAGCAGCAGGACAAGCTCGCCATCCCGCCCGCTGCTTTCCTGCATTATTGCTCACGAAAACACAACGCACCCAGGGGAGAGATACCATGGTAAATAGGTAACCTATTTACCATGGTATCCCTCCCCTGCGGCGGCTGCTCTTGATCTCCGGCTGCTCATGATCTCCGTGAACGCACCCGCTGTCTCCAAACCTTGCAGAGCAGCACATTGAAGCGCTTGAAAACACAGCACAACATTCCCTAATAACACTTGCAATGCATTATGACTTCAAAGGTATGACTTTAAGTCTATGACATTATTATTTATTGATTTTATTTTGTTTTATTTCTTTGATCACCAACTGCCACGACAACACACTCGTTTTTTTTACGCAGTACTCCTGACGAACTTCACCCATTGCCCGCATCGTACCGGCTCTTAAGGTAGCTTGTGTTGGAGCAGCAGGACAAGCTCGCCATCCCGCCCGCTGCTTTCCTGCATTATTGCTCACGAAAACACAACGCACCCAGGGGAGAGATACCATGGTAAATTATTATAAGGTAACCTATTTACCATGGTATCCCTCCCCTGCGGCGGCTGCTTGCAGAGCAGCACATTGAAACGCTTGAAAACACAGCACAACATTCCCTTATAACCACTTGCAATGCATTATGACTTCAAAGGTATGACTTTAAGTCTATGACATTATTATTTATTGATTTTATTTTGTTTTATTTCTTTGATCACCAACTGCCACGACAACACACTCGTTTTTTTATGCAGTACTCCTGACGAACTTCACCCATTGCCCGCATCGTACCGGCTCTTAAGGTAGCTTGTGTTGGAGCAGCAGGACAAGCTCGCCATCCAGCCCGCTGCTTTCCTGCATTATTGCTCACGAAAACACAACGCACCCAGGGGAGAGATACCATGGTAAATGGGTAACCTATTTACCATGGTATCCCTCCCCTGCGGCGGCTGCTCTTGATCTCCGGCTGCTCATGATCTCCGTGAACGCACCCGCTGTCTCCAAACCTTGCAGAGCAGCACATTGAAGCGCTTGAAAACACAGCACAACATTCCCTAATAACACTTGCAATGCATTATGACTTCAAAGGTATGACTTTAAGTCTATGACATTATTATTTATTGATTTTATTTTGTTTTATTTCTTTGATCACCAACTGCCACGACAACACACTCGTTTTTTTTTTTGCAGTACTCCTGACGAACTTCACCCATTGCCCGCATCGTACCGGCTCTTAAGGTAGCTTGTGTTGGAGCAGCAGGACAAGCTCACCATCCCGCCCGCTGCTTTCCTGCATTATTGCGCACGAAAACACAACGCACCCAGGGGAGAGATACCAATAGGTAACCTATTTACCATGGTATCCCTCCCCTGCGGCGGCTGCTCTTGATCTCCGGCTGCTCATGATCTCCGTGAACGCACCCGCTGTCTCCAAACCTTGCAGAGCAGCACATTGAAGCGCTTGAAAACACAGCACAACATTCCCTAATAACACTTGCAATGCATTATGACTTCAAAGGTATGACTTTGAGTCTATGACATTATTATTTATTGATTTTATTTTGTTTTATTTCTTTGATCACCAACTGCCACGACAACACACTCGTTTTTTTTATGCAGTACTCCTGACGAACTTCACCCATTGCCCGCATCCTACCGGCTCTTAAGGTAGCTTGTGTTGGAGCAGCAGGACAAGCTCGCCATCCCGCCCGCTGCTTTCCTGCATTATTGCTCACGAAAACACAACGCACCCGGGGGAGAGATACCATGGTAAATAGGTAACCTATTTACCATGGTATCCCTCCCCTGCGCGGCTGCTCTTGATCTCCGGCTGCTCATGATCTCCGTGAACGCACCCGCTGTCTCCAAACCTTGCAGAGCAGCACATTGAAGCGCTTGAAAACACAGCACAACATTCCCTAATAACACTTGCAATGCATTATGACTTCAAAGGTATGACTTTAAGTCTATGACATTATTATTTATTGATTTTATTTTGTTTTATTTCTTTGATCACCAACTGCCACGACAACACACTCGTTTTTTTATGCAGTACTCCTGACGAACTTCACCCATTGCCCGCATCGTACCGGCTCTTAAGGTAGCTTGTGTTGGAGCAGCAGGACAAGCTCGCCATCCCGCCCGCTGCTTTCCTGCATTATTGCTCACGAAAACACAACGCACCCAGGGGAGAGATACCATGGTAAATAGGTAACCTATTTACCATGGTATCCCTCCCCTGCGGCGGCTGCTCTTGATCTCCGGCTGCTCATGATCTCCGTGAACGCACCCGCTGTCTCCAAACCTTGCAGAGCAGCACATTGAAGCGCTTGAAAACACAGCACAACATTCCCTAATAACACTTGCAATGCATTATGACTTCAAAGGTATGACTTTAAGTCTATGACATTATTATTTATTGATTTTATTTTGTTTTATTTCTTTGATCACCAACTGCCACGACAACACACTCGTTTTTTTATGCAGTACTCCTGACGAACTTCACCCATTGCCCGCATCGTACCGGCTCTTAAGGTAGCTTGTGTTGGAGCAGCAGGACAAGCTCGCCATCCCGCCCGCTGCTTTCCTGCATTATTGCTCACGAAAACACAACGCACCCAGGGGAGAGATACCATGGTAAATAGGTAACCTATTTACCATGGTATCCCTCCCCTGCGGCGGCTGCTCTTGATCTCCGGCTGCTCATGATCTCCGTGAACGCACCCGCTGTCTCCAAAACCTTGCAGAGCAGCACATTGAAGCGCTTGAAAAGACAGCACAACATTCCCTAATAACACTTGCAATGCATTATGACTTCAAAGGTATGACTTTAAGTCTATGACATTATTATTTATTGATTTTATTTTGTTTTATTTCTTTGATCACCAACTGCCACGACAACACACTCGTTTTTTTTATGCAGTACTCCTGACGAATTTCACCCATTGCCCGCATCGTACCGGCTCTTAAGGTAGCTTGTGTTGGAGCAGCAGGACAAGCTCGCCATCCCCGCCCGCTGCTTTCCTGCATTATTGCTCACGAAAACACAACGCACCCAGGGGAGAGATACCATGGTAAATAGGTAACCTATTAGGTAATCTGCGTTCACGGAGATAGGTAACCTATTTACCATGGTATCCCTCCCCTGCGGCGGCTGCTCTTGATCTCCGGCTGCTCATGATCTCCGTGAACGCACCCGCTGTCTCCAAACCTTGCAGAGCAGCACATTGAAGCGCTTGAAAACACAGCACAACATTCCCTAATAACACTTGCAATGCATTATGACTTCAAAGGTATAACTTTGAGTCTATGACATTATTATTTATTGATTTTATTTTGTTTTATTTCTTTGATCACCAACTGCCACGACAACACACTCGTTTTTTTTCATGCAGTACTCCTGACGAACTTCACCCATTGCCCGCATCGTACCGGCTCTTAAGGGAGCTTGTGTTGGAGCAGCAGGACAAGCTTGCCATCCCGCCCGCTGCTTTCCTGCATTATTGCTCACGAAAACACAACGCACCCAGGGGAGAGATACCATGGTAAATAGGTAACCTATTTACCATGGTATCCCTCCCCTGCGGCGGCTGCTCTTGATCTCCGGCTGCTCATGATCTCCGTGAACGCACCCGCTGTCTCCAAACCTTGCAGAGCAGCACATTGAAGTGCTTGAAAACACAGCACAACATTCCCTAATAACACTTGCAATGCATTATGACTTCAAAGGTATGACTTTAAGTCTATGACATTATTATTTATTGATTTTATTTTGTTTTATTTCTTTGATCACCAACTGTCACGACAACACACTCGTTTTTTTATGCAGTACTCCTGACGAACTTCACCCATTGCCCGCATCGTACCGGCTCTTAAGGTAGCTTGTGTTGGAGCAGCAGGACAAGCTCGCCATCCCGCCCGCTGCTTTCCTGCATTATTGCTCACGAAAACACAACGCACCCAGGGGAGAGATACCATGGTAAATAGGTAACCTATTTACCATGGTATCCCTCCCCTGCGGCGGCTGCTCTTGATCTCCGGCTGCTCATGATCTCCGTGAACGCACCCGCTGTCTCCAAACCTTGCAGAGCAGCACATTAAAGCGCTTGAAAACACAGCACAACATTCCCTAATAACACTTGCAATGCATTATGACTTCAAAGGTATGACTTTAAGTCTATGACATTATTATTTATTGATTTTATTTTGTTTTATTTCTTTGATCACCAACTGCCACGACAACACACTCGTTTTTTTTACGCAGTACTCCTGACGAACTTCACCCATTGCCCGCATCGTACCGGCTCTTAAGGTAGCTTGTGTTGGAGCAGCAGGACAAGCTCGCCATCCCGCCCGCTGCTTTCCTGCATTATTGCTCACGAAAACACAACGCACCCAGGGGAGAGATACCATGGTAAATAGGTAACCTATTTACCATGGTATCCCTCCCCTGCGGCGGCTGCTCTTGATCTCCGGCTGCTCATAATCTCCGTGAACGCACCCGCTGTCTCCAAACCTTGCAGAGCAGCACATTGAAGCGCTTGAAAACACAGCACAACATTCCCTAATAACACTTGCAATGCATTATGACTTCAAAGGTATGACTTTAAGTCTATGACATTATTATTTATTGATTTTATTTTGTTTTATTTCTTTGATCACCAACTGCCACGACAACACACTCGTTTTTTTTTATGCAGTACTCCTGACGAACTTCACCCATTGCCCGCATCGTACCGGCTCTTAAGGTAGCTTGTGTTGGAGCAGCAGGACAAGCTCGCCATCCCGCCCGCTGCTTTCCTGCATTATTGCTCACGAAAACACAACGCACCCAGGGGAGAGATACCATGGTAAATAGGTAACCTATTTACCATGGTATCCCTCCCCTGCGGCGGCTGCTCTTGATCTCCGGCTGCTCATGATCTCCGTGAACGCACCCGCTGGCTCCAAACCTTGCAGAGCAGCACATTGAAGCGCTTGAAAACACAGCACAACATTCCCTAATAACACTTGCAATGCATTATGACTTCAAAGGTATGACTTTAAGTCTATGACATTATTATTTATTGATTTTATTTTGTTTTATTTCTTTGATCACCAACTGCCACGACAACACACTCGTTTTTTTTATGCAGTACTCCTGACGAACTTCACCCATTGCCCGCATCGTACCGGCTCTTAAGGTAGCTTGTGTTGGAGCAGCAGGACAAGCTCGCCATCCCGCCCGCTGCTTTCCTGCATTATTGCTCACGAAAACACAACGCACCCAGGGGAGAGATACCATGGTAAATAGGTAACCTATTTACCATGGTATCCCTCCCCTGCGGCGGCTGCTCTTGATCTCCGGCTGCTCATGATCTCCGTGAACGCACCCGCTGTCTCCAAACCTTGCAGAGCAGCACATTGAAGCGCTTGAAAACACAGCACAACATTCCCTAATAACACTTGCAATGCATTATGACTTCAAAGGTATGACTTTAAGTCTATGACATTATTATTTATTGATTTTATTTTGTTTTATTTCTTTGATCACCAACTGCCACGACAAACACACTCGTTTTTTTTTATGCAGTACTCCTGACGAACTTCACCCATGCCCGCATCGTACCGGCTCTTAAGGTAGCTTGTGTTGGAGCAGCAGGACAAGCTCGCCATCCCGCCCGCTGCTTTCCTGCATTATTGCTCACGAAAACACAACGCACCCAGGGAGAGATACCATGGTAAATAGGTAACCTATTTACCATGGTATCTCTCCCCTGCGGCGGCTGCTCTTGATCTCCGGCTGCTCATGATCTCGTGAACGCACCCGCTGTCTCCAAACCTTGCAGAGCAGCACATTGAAGCGCTTGAAAACACAGCACAACATTCCCTAATAACACTTGCAATGCATTATGACTTCAAAGGTATGACTTTAAGTCTATGACATTATTATTTATTGATTTTATTTTGTTTTATTTCTTTGATCACCAACTGTCACGACAACACACTCGTTTTTTTTATGCAGTACTCCTGACGAACTTCACCCATTGCCCGCATCGTACCGGCTCTTAAGGTAGCTTGTGTTGGAGCAGCAGGACAAGCTCGCCATCCCGCCCGCTGCTTTCCTGCATTATTGCTCACGAAAACACAACGCACCCAGGGGAGAGATACCATGGTAAATAGGTAACCTATTTACCATGGTATCCTCCCCTGCGGCGGCTGCTCTTGATCTCCGGCTGCTCATGATCTCCGTGAACGCACCCGCTGTCTCCAAACCTTGCAGAGCAGCACATTGAAGCGCTTTGAAAACACAGCACAACATTCCCTAATAACACTTGCAATGCATTTATGACTTCAAAGGTATGACTTTAAGAGTCCTATGACATTATTATTTATTGATTTTATTTTGTTTTATTTCTTTGATCACCAACTGCCACGACAACACACTCGTTTTTTTTTACGCAGTACTCCTGACGAACTTCACCCATTGCCCGCATCGTACCGGCTCTTAAGGTAGCTTGTGTTGGAGCAGCAGGACAAGCTCGCCATCCCCGCCCGCTGCTTTCCTGCATTATTGCTCACGGAAAACACAACGCACCCAGGGGAGAGATACATGGTAAATAGGTAACCTATTTACCATGGTATCCCTCCCCTGCGGCGGCTGCTCTTGATCTCCGGCTGCTCATAATCTCCGTGAACGCACCCGCTGTCTCCAAACCTTGCAGAGCAGCACATTGAAGCGCTTGAAAACACAGCACAACATTCCCTAATAACACTTGCAATGCATTATGACTTCAAAGGTATGACTTTAAGTCTATGACATTATTATTTATTGATTTTATTTTGTTTTATTTCTTTGATCACCAACTGCCACGACAACACACTCGTTTTTTTTATGCAGTACTCCTGACGAACTTCACCCATTGCCCGCATCGTACCGGCTCTTAAGGTAGCTTGTGTTGGAGCAGCAGGACAAGCCGCCATCCCGCCCGCTGCTTTCCTGCATTATTGCTCACGAAAACACAACGCACCCAGGGGAGAGATACCATGGTAAATAGGTAACCTAATAACACAATAGGTAACCTATTTACCATGGTATCCCTCCCCTGCGGCGGCTGCTCTTGATCTCCGGCTGCTCATGATCTCCGGTGAACGCACCCGCTGTCTCCAAACCTTGCAGAGCAGCACATTGAAGCGCTTGAAAACACAGCACAACATTCCCTAATAACACTTGCAATGCATTATGACTTCAAAGGTATGACTTTAAGTCTATGACATTATTATTTATTGATTTTATTTTGTTTATTTCCTTTGATCACCAACTGCCACGACAACACACTCGTTTTTTTATGCAGTACTCCTGACGAACTTCACCCATTGCCCGCATCGTACCGGCTCTTAAGGTAGCTTGTGTTGGAGCAGCAGACAAGCTCGCCATCCCGCCCGCTGCTTTCCTGCATTATTGCTCACGAAAACACAACGCACCCAGGGGAGAGATACCATGGTAAATAGGTAACCTATTTACCATGGTATCCCTCCCCTGCGGCGGCTGCTCTTGATCTCCGGCTGCTCATGATCTCCGTGAACGCACCCGCTGTCTCCAAACCTTTCAGAGCAGCACATTGAAGCGCTTGAAAACACAGCACAACATTCCCTAATAACACTTGCAATGCATTATGACTTCAAAGGTATGACTTTAAGTCTATGACATTATTATTTATTGATTTTATTTTGTTTTATTTCTTTGATCACCAACCTGCCACGACAACACACTCGTTTTTTTATGCAGTACTCCTGACGAACTTCACCCATTGCCCGCATCGTACCGGCTCTTAAGGTAGCTTGTGTTGGAGCAGCAGGACAAGCTCGCCATCCCGCCCGCTGCTTTCCTGCATTATTGCTCACGAAAACACAACGCACCCAGGGGAGAGATACCATGGTAAATAGGTAACCTATTACCATGGTATCCCTCCCCTGCGGCGGCTTGCTCTTGATCTCCGGCTGCTCATGATCTCCGTGAACGCACCCGCTGTCTCCAAACCTTGCAGAGCAGCACATTGAAGCGCTTGAAAAACACAGCACAAACATTCCCTAATAACACTTGCAATGCATTATGACTTCAAAGGTTATGACTTTAAGTCTATGACATTATTATTTATTGATTTTATTTTGTTTTATTTCTTTGATCACCAACTGCCACGACAACACACTCGTTTTTTTATGCAGTACTCCTGACGAACTTCACCCATTGCCCGCATCGTACCGGCTCTTAAGGTAGCTTGTGTTGGAGCAGCAGGACAAGCTCGCCATCCCGCCCGCTGCTTTCCTGCATTATTGCTCACGAAAACACAACGCACCCAGGGGAGAGATACCATGGTAAATAGGTAACCTATTTACCATGGTATCCCTCCCCTGCGGCGGCCTGCTCTTGATCTCCGGCTGCTCATGATCTCCGTGAACGCACCCGCTGTCTCCAAACCTTGCAGAGCAGCACATTGAAGCGCTTGAAAACACAGCACAACATTCCCTAATAACACTTGCAATGCATTATGACTTCAAAGGTATGACTTTAAGTCTATGACATTATTATTATTGATTTTATTTTGTTTTATTTCTTTGATCACCAACTGCCACGACAACACACTCGTTTTTTTTATGCAGTACTCCTGACGAACTTCACCCATTGCCCGCATCGTACCGGCTCTTAAGGTAGCTTGTGTTGGAGCAGCAGGACAAGCTCGCCATCCCGCCCGCTGCTTTCCTGCATTATTGCTCACGAAAACACAACGCACCCAGGGGAGAGATACCATGGTAAATAGGTAACCTATTTACCATGGTATCCCTCCCCTGCGGCGGCTGCTCTTGATCTCCGGCTGCTCATGATTCTCCGTGAACGCACCCGCTGTCTCCAAACCTTGCAGAGCAGCACATTGAAGCGCTTGAAAACACAGCACAACCATTCCCTAATAACACTTGCAATGCATTATGACTTCAAAGGTATGACTTTAAGTCTATGACATTATTATTTATTGATTTTATTTTGTTTTATTTCTTTGATCACCAACTGCCACGACAACACACTCGTTTTTTTTTTATGCAGTACTCCTGACGAACTTCACCCATTGCCCGCATCGTACCGGCTCTTAAGGTAGCTTGTGTTGGAGCAGCAGGACAAGCTCGCCATCCCGCCCGCTGCTTTCCTGCATTATTGCTCACGATAACACAACGCACCCAGGGGAGAGATACCATGTAAATAGGTAACCTATTTACCATGGTATCCCTCCCCTGCGGCGGCTGCTCTTGATCTCCGGCTGCTCATGATCTCCGTGAACGCACGCGCTGTCTCCAAACCTTGCAGAGCAGCACATTGAAGCGCTTGAAAACACAGCACAACATTCCCTAATAACACTTGCAATGCATTATGACCTTCAAAGGTATGACTTTAAGTCTATGACATTATTATTTATTGATTTTATTTTGTTTTATTTCTTTGATCACCAACTGCCACGACAACACACTCGTTTTTTTTTATGCAGTACTCCTGACGAACTTCACCCATTGCCCGCATCGTACCGGCTCTTAAGGTAGCTTGTGTTGGAGCAGCAGGACAAGCTCGCCATCCCTCCCGCTGCTTTCCTGCATTATTGCTCACGAAAACACAACGCACCCAGGGGAGAGATTACCATGGTAAATAGGTAACCTATTTACCATGGTATCCCTCCCCTGCGGCGGCTGCTCTTGATCTCCGGCTGCTCATGATCTCCGTGAACGCACCCGCTGTCTCCAAACCTTGCAGAGCAGCACATTGAAGCGCTTGAAAACACAGCACAACATTCCCTAATAACACTTGCAATGCATTATGACTTCAAAGGTATGACTTTAAGTCTATGACATTATTATTTATTGATTTTATTTTGTTTTATTTCTTTGATCACCAACTGCCACGACAACACACTCGTTTTTTTTTATGCAGTACTCCTGACGAACTTCACCCATTGCCCGCATCGTACCGGCTCTTAAGGTAGCTTGTGTTGGAGCAGCAGGACAAGCTCGCCATCCCGCCCGCTGCTTTCCTGCATTATTGCTCACGAAAAACACAACGCACCCAGGGGAGAGATACCATGGTAAATAGGTAACCTATTTACCATGGTATCCCCTCCCCTGCGGCGGCTGCTCTTGATCTCCGGCTGCTCATGATCTCCGTGAACGGCACCCGCTGTCTCCAAACCCTTGCAGAGCAGCACATTGAAGCGCTTGAAAACACAGCACAACATTCCCTAATAACACTTGCAATGCATTATGACTCAAAGGGTATGACTTTAAGTCTATGACATTATTATTTATTGATTTTATTTTGTTTTATTTCTTTGATCACCAACTGCCACGACAACACACTCGTTTTTTTTTTTATGCAGTACTCCTGACGAACTTCACCCATTGCCCGCATCGTACCGGCTCTTAAGGTAGCTTGTGTTGGAGCAGCAGGACAAGCTCGCCATCCCGCCCCGCTGCTTTCCTGCATTATTGCTCACCGAAAACACAACGCACCCAGGGGAGAGATACCATGGGTAAATAGGTAACCTATTTACCATGGTATCCCTCCCCTGCGGCGGCTGCTCTTGATCTCCGGCTGCTCATGATCTCCGTGAACGCACCCGCTGTCTCCAAACCTTGCAGAGCAGCACATTGAAGCGCTTGAAAACACAGCACAACATTCCTAATAACACTTGCAATGCATTATGACTTCAAAGGTATGACTTTAAGTCTATGACATTATTATTTATTGATTTTATTTTGTTTTATTTCTTTGATCACCAACTGCCACGACAACACACTCGTTTTTTTATGCAGTACTCCTGACGAACTTCACCCATTGCCCGCATCGTACCGGCTCTTAAGGTAGCTTGTGTTGGAGCAGCAGGACAAGCTCGCCATCCCGCCCGCTGCTTTCCTGCATTATTGCTCACGAAAACACAACGCACCCAGGGGAGAGATACCATGGTAAATAGGTTACCTATTTACCATGGTATCCCTCCCCTGCGGCGGCTGCTCTTGACCTCCGGCTGCTCATGATCTCCGTGAACGCACCCGCTGTCTCCAAACCTTGCAGAGCAGCACATTGAAGCGCTTGAAAACACAGCACAACATTCCCTAATAACACTTGCAATGCATTATGACTTCAAAGGTATGACTTTAAGTCCTATGACATTATTATTTATTGATTTTATTTTGTTTTATTTCTTTGATCACCAACTGCCACGACAACACACTCGTTTGTTTTTTATATGCAGTACTCCTGACGAACTTCACCCATTGCCCGCATCGTACCGGCTCTTAAGGGTAGCTTCTGTTGGAGCAGCAGGACAAGCTCGCATCCCGCCCGCTGCTTTCCTGCATTATTGCTCACGAAAACACAACGCACCAGGGGAGAGATACCATGGTAAATAGGTAACCTATTTACCATGGTATCCCTCCCCTGCGGCGGCTGCTCTTGATCTCCGCTGCTCATGATCTCCGTGAACGCACCCGCTGTCTCCAAACCTTGCAGAGCAGCACATTGAAGCGCTTGAAAACACAGCACAACATTCCCTAATAACACTTGCAATGCATTATGACTTCAAAGGTATGACTTTAAGTCTATGACATTATTATTTATTGATTTTATCAACTGCCACGACAACACACTCGTTTTTTTTATGCAGTACTCATGACGAACTTCACCCATTGCCCGCATCGTACCGCTCTTAAGGTAGCTTGTGTTGGAGCAGCAGGACAAGCTCGCCATCCCGCCCGCTGCTTTCCTGCATTATTGCTCACGAAAACACAACGCACCCAGGGGAGAGATACCATGGTAAATAGGTAACCTATTTAACCTATTTACCATGGTATCCCTCCCCTGCGACGGCTGCTCTTGATCTCCGGCTGCTCATGATCTCCGTGAACGCACCCGCTGTCTCCAAACTTTGCAGAGCAGCACATTGAAGCGCTTGAAAACACAGCACAACATTCCCTAATAACACTTGCAATGCATTATGACTTCAAAGGTATGACTTTAAGTCTATGACATTATTATTTATTGATTTTATTTTGGTTATATTCTTTGATCACCAACTGCCACGACAACACACTCGTTTTTTTTATGCAGTACTCATGACGAACTCACCCATTGCCCGCATCGTACCGGCTCTTAAGGTAGCTTGTGTTGGAGCAGCAGGACAAGCTCGCCATCCCGCCCGCTGCTTTCCTGCATTATTGCTCACGAAAACACAACGCACCCAGGGGAGAGATACCCATGGTAAATAGGTAACCTATTTACCATGGTATCCCTCCCCTGCGGCGGCTGCTCTTGATCTCCGGCTGCTCATGATCTCCTGTGAACGCACCCGCTGTCTCCCAAACCTTGCAGAGCAGCAACATTGAAGCGCTTGAAAACACAGCACAACATTCCCTAATAACACTTGCAATGCATTATGACTTCAAAGGTATGACTTTAAGTCTATGACATTATTATTATTGATTTTATTTTGTTTTATTTCTTTGATCACCACTGCCACGACAACACACTCGTTTTTTTTATGCAGTACTCCTGACGAACTTCACCCATTGCCCGCATCGTACCGGCTTCTTAAGGTAGCTTGTGTTGGAGCAGCAGGACAAGCTCGCCCATCCCGCCCGCTGCTTTCCTGCATTATTGCTCACGAAAACACAACGCACCCAGGCGGCTGCTCTTGATCTCCGGCTGCTCATGATCTCCGTGAACGCACCCGCTGTCTCCAAACCTTGCAGAGCAGCACATTGAAGCGCTTGAAAACACAGCACAACATTCCCTAATAACACTTGCAATGCATTATGATTTCAAAGGTATGACTTTAAGTCTATGACATTATTAATTTATTGATTTTATTTTGTTTTATTTCTTTGATCACCAACTGCCACGACAACACACTCGTTTTTTTTATGCAGTACTCCTGACGACTTCACCCATTGCCCGCATCGTACCGGCTCTTAAGGTAGCTTGTGTTGGAGCAGCAGGACAATCTCGCCATCCCGCCCGCTGCCTTTCCTGCATTATTGCTCACGAAAACACAACGCACCCAGGGGAGAGATACCATGGTAAATAGGTAACCTATTTACCATGGTATCCCTCCCCTGCGACGGCTGCTCTTGATCTCCGGCTGCTCATGATCTCCGTGAACGCATCCGCTGTCTCCAAACCTTGCAGAGCAGCACATTGAAGCGCTTGAAAACACAGCACAACATTCCTAATAACACTTGCAATGCATTATGACTTCAAAGGTATGATTTTAAGTCTATGACATTATTATTTATTGATTTTATTTTGTTTTATTTCTTTGATCACCAACTGCCACAAAAACACACTCGTTTTTTTATGCAGTACTCCTGAGGAACTTCACCCATTGCCCGCATCGTACCGGCTCTTAAGGTAGCTTGTGTTGGAGGCAGCAGGACAAGCTCGCCATCCCGCCCGGCTGCTTTCCTGCATTATTGCTCACGAAAACACAACGCACCCAGGCGGCTGCTCTTGATCTCCGGCTGCTCATGATCTCCGTGAACGCACCCGCTGTCTCCAAACCTTGCAGAGCAGCACATTGAAGCGCTTGAAAACACAGCACAACATTCCCTAATAAACACTTGCAATGCATTTATGACTTCAAAGGTATGACTTTAAAGTCTATGACATTATTATTTATTGATTTTATTTTGTTTTATTTCTTTGATCACCAAACTGCCACGACAACACACTCGTTTTTTTTATGCAGTACTCCTGACGAACTTCACCCATTGCCCGCATCGTACCGGCTCTTAAGGTAGCTTGTGTTGGAGCAGCAGGACAAGCTCGCCATCCCGCCCGCTGCTTTCCTGCATTATTGCTCACGAAAACACCAACGCACCCAGGGGAGAGATACCATGGTAAATAGGTAACCTATTTTACCATGGTATCCCTCCCTGCGGCGGCTGCTCTTGATCTCCGGCTGCTCATGATCTCCGTGAACGCACCCGCTGTCTCCAAACCTTGCAGAGCAGCACATTGAAGCGCTTGAAAACACAGCACAACATTCCCCTAATAACACTTGCAATGCATTATGACTTCAAAGGTATGACTTTAAGTCTATGACATTATTATTTATTGATTTTATTTAGTTTTATTTCTTTGATCACCAACTGCCACGACAACACACTCGTTTTTTTTATGCAGTACTCCTGACGAACTTCACCCATTGCCCGCATCGTACCGGCTCTTAAGGTAGCTTGTGTTGGAGCAGCAGGACAAGCTCGCCATCCCGCCCGCTGCTTTCCTGCATTATTTGCTCACGAAAACACAACGCACCCAGGGGAGAGATACCATGGTAAATAGGTAACCTATTTACCATGGTATCCCTCCCCCTGCGGCGGCTGCTCTTGATCTCCGGCTGCTCATGATCTCCGTGAACGCACCCGCTGTCTCCAAACCTTGCAGAGCAGCACATTGAAGCGCTTGAAAACACAGCACAACATTCCCTAATAACACTTGCAATGCATTATGACTTCAAAGGTATGACTTTAAGTCTATGGACATTATTATTTATTGATTTTATTTTGTTTATTTCTTTGATCACCAACTGCCACGACAACACACTCGTTTTTTTTATGCAGTACTCCCTGACGAACTTCACCATTGCCCGCATCGTCCGGCTCTTAAGGTAGCTTGTGTTGGAGCAGCAGGACAAGCTCGCCATCCCGCCGCTGCTTTCCTGCATTATTTGCTCACAAAAACACAACGCAACCCCAGGGGAGAGATACCATGGTAAATAGGTAACCTATTACCATGGTATCCCTCCCCTGCGACGGCTGCTCTTGATCTCCGGCTGCTCATGATCTCCGTGAACGCACCCGCTGTCTCCAAACCTTGCAGAGCAGCCACATTGAAGCGCTTGAAAACACAGCACAACATTCCCTAATAACACTTGCAATGCATTATGACTTCAAAGGTATGACTTAAGTCTATGACATTATTATTTATTGATTTTATTTTGTTTTATATCGTTGATCACCAACTGCCACGACAACACACTCGTTTTTTTATGCAGTACTCCTGACGAACTTCACCCATTGCCCGCATCGTACCGGCTCTTAAGGTAGCTTGTGTTGGAGCAGCAGGACAAGCTCGCCATCCCGCCCGCTGCTTTCCTGCATTATTGCTCACGAAAACACAACGCACCAGGCGGCTGCTCTTGATCTCCGGCTGCTCATGATCTCCGTGAACGCACCCGCTGTCTCCAAACCTTGCAGAGCAGCACATTGAAGCGCTTTGAAAACACAGCACAACATTCCCTAATAACACTTGCAATGCATTTTGACTTCAAAGGTATACTTTAAGTCTATGACATTATTATGTATTGATTTTATTTTGTTTTATTTCTTTGATCACCAACTGCCACGACAACACACTCGTTTTTTTTACGCAGTACTCCTGACGAACTTCACCCATTGCCCGCATCGTACCGGCTCTTAAGGTAGCTTGTGTTGGAGCAGCAGGACAAGCTCGCCATCCCGCCCGCTGCTTTCCTGCATTATTGCTCACAAAACACAACGCACCCAGGGGAGAGATACCATGGTAAATAGGTAACCTATTTACCATGGTATCCCTCCCCTGCGACGGCTGCTCTTGATCTCCGGCTGCTCATGATCTCCGTGACGCACCCGCTGTCTCCAAACTTTGCAGAGCAGCACATTGAAGCGCTTGAAAACACAGCACAACATTCCCTAATAACACTTGCAATGCATTATGACTTCAAAGGTATGACTTTAAGTCTATGACATTATTATTTATTGATTTTATTTTGTTTTATTTCTTTGATCACCAACTGCCACGACAACACACTCGTTTTTTTTATGCAGTACTCATGACGAACTTCACCCATTGCCCGCATCGTACCGGCTCTTAAGGTAGCTTGTGTTGGAGCAGCAGGACAAGCTCGCCATCCCGCCCGCTGCTTTCCTGCATTATTGCTCACGAAACACAACGCACCCAGGGGAGAGATACCATGGTAAATAGGTAACCTATTTACCATGGTATCCCTCCCCTGCGACGGCTGCTCTTGATCTCCGGCTGCTCATGATCTCCGTGAACGCACCCGCTGTCTCCAAACCTTGCAGAGCAGCACATTGAAGCGCTTGAAAAACACAGCACAACATTCCCTAATAACACTTGCAATGCATTATGACTTCAAAGGTATGACCTTTAAGTCTATGACATTATTATTTATTGATTTTATTTTGTTTTATTTCTTTGATCACCAACTGCCACGACAACACACTCGTTTTTTTTTTGCTTGTGTTGGAGCAGCAGGACAAGCTCGCCATCCCGCCCGCTGCTTTCCTGCATTATTGCTCACGAAAACACAACGCACCCAGGGGAGAGATACCATGGTAAATAGGTAACCTATTTACCATGGTATCCCTCCCCTGCGACGGCTGCTCTTGATCTCCGGCTGCTCCATGATCTCCCGTGAACGCACCCGCTGTCTCCAAACTTTGCAGAGCAGCACATTGAAGCGCTTGAAAACACAGCACAACCATTCCCTAATAACACTTGCAATGCATTATGACTTCAAAGGTATGACTTAAAGTCTATGACATTATTATTTATTGATTTTATTTTGTTTTATTTCTTTGATCACCAACTGCCACGACAACACACTCGTTTTTTTTATGCAGTACTCATGACGAACTTCACCCATTGCCCGCATCGTACCGGCTCTTAAGGTAGCTTGTGTTGGAGCAGCAGGACAAGCTCGCCATCCCGCCCGCTGCTTTCCTGCATTATTGCTCACGAAAAACACAACGCACCCAGGGGAGAGATACCATGGTAAATAGGTAACCTATTTACCCATGGTATCCCTCCCCTGCGGCGGCTGCTCTTGATCTCCGGCTGCTCATGATCTCCGTGAACGCACCCGCTGTCTCCAAACCTTGCAGAGCAGCACATTGAAGCGCTTGAAAACACAGCACAACATTCCCTAATAACACTTGCAATGCATTATGACTTTCAAAGGTATGACTTTAAGTCTATGACATTATTATTTATTGATTTTATTTTGTTTTATATCTTTGATCACCAACTGCCACGACAACACTCGTTTTTTTTATGCAGTACTCCTGACGAAACTTCACCCCATTGCCCGCATCGTACCGGCTCTTAAGGTAGCTTGTGTTGGAGCAGCAGGACAAGCTCGCCATCCCGCCCGCTGCTTTCCTGCATTATTGCTCACGAAAACACAACGCACCCAGGGGAGAGATACCATGGTAAATAGGTAACCTATTTACCATGGTATCCCTCCCTGCGGCGGCTGCTCTTGATCTCCGGCTGCTCATGATCTCCGTGAACACACCCGCTATCTCCAAACCTTGCAGAGCAGCACATTGAAGCGCTTGAAAACACAGCACAACATTCCCTAATAACACTTGCAATGCATTATGA
>NW_026708616.1:0-42614 GCF_902713425.1 Acipenser ruthenus
TCATTTCCGGTCTGCTGTCACACACAGCATTACAGTTATGAGCTGCTTCTCATCTCCAGTCTGCTGTCACACACAGCATTACAGTTATGAGCTGCTTCTCATTTCCAGTCTGCTGTCACACACAGCATTACAGTTATGAGCTGCTTCTCATTTCCAGTCTGCTGTCACACAGAGCATTACAGTTATGCGCTGCTTCTCATCTCCAGTCTGCTGTCACACACACAGCATTACAGTTATGAGCTGCTTCTCATTTCCAGTCTGCTGTCACACACAGCATTACAGTTATGAGCTGCTTCTCATCTCCAGTCTGCTGTCACACACACAGCATTACAGTTATGAGCTGCTTCTCATTTCCAGTTATGATTACTCACACATGTTTTTCACCTTTTTGTTAACTGTGGCATTGCTTGGCAAGTACAAAAATACGGGGGGTCTGATTAGAACTGAGCCTCATTATTATTATTATTATTTATTTCTTAGCAGACACCCTTATCCAGGGCGACTTACAATCGTAAGCAAATACATTTCAAGTGTTACAATACAAGTAATACAATAAGAGCAAGAAATACAATAACTTTTGTTCAAGCAAAGTACAAGTGTGACAAACCACAATTCAATAATACAGCAGATAATAGTGATAGTTACATCAGGTTAAACACTTGGCAGATTACAGTATTCTGAAGTACAGGATTAAATGCAGTAAAATAGGGGGCAGATAAGAGCAAAATAAAGCACATTTAAATGAAGGGTGATAGTGTCCCAGGATACAAACAGAGGAGTTCTACAGGTGCTGTTTGAAGAGGTGAGTCTTAAGGAGTCGCCAGAATGTGGTCAGGGACTGGGCAGTCCTGACATCTGTAGGAAGGTCATTCCACCACTGCGGAGCAAGGGTGGAGAAGGAGCGGGCTCTGGAGGCAGGGGAGCGTAGCGGAGGTAGAGCTAGTCTTCTAGTGCAGGCGGAGCGGAGAGGTCGAGTGGGGGTGTAGGGAGAGATGAGGGTCTGGAGGTAGCTGGGTGCAGACTGGTCAAGGCATCTGTAGGCTAGTACAAGAGTCTTGAACTGGATGCGAGCGGTGATCGGGAGCCAGTGGAGCGAGCGGAGTAGTGGAGTAGCGTGGGCGAAGAGAGGCAGAGAGAACACCAGGCGGGCAGCAGAGTTCTGGATGAGCTGGAGCGGACGGGTGGCGGACGCAGGGAGGCCAGCCTGGAGGGAGTTGCAGTAGTCTAGGCGGGAGAGTACCAGGGCCTGGACCAGGAGCTGGGTAGCATAGTTGGTGAGGAAGGGTCGGATTCTTCGGATGTAACGAAACACTGCTGCTGTGGTAAACAGGAAGGCTTTTCCAGAGCTGAGCTGATCTGGAGGTCCTGATTGGCTGGAGGGCATGCCCCGGGAGTCGGGAGGTCCTGATTGGCTGGGGGGGCGTGCCCGGGAGTCTCAATGCAGCAGCGCCAGTTCGAGTCTAGTGCACCACGGCCGTAGCTACACACCCGGGTGCTGAGCGAAAGCTTGCTTTATTTACCTCGAGGAGGAGAGTGTCCGCTACGCAGGATAACTACAGAAACCTTCAACTGCCAGTCAGTCACGTGGCTGTTTGTGTACTCGGACAGTCGCATCTTCTGTTGGTGATTCTAATACACACATCACTATACTATACTCGAATTGAAGACGCAGGCCATTTTTTACAAGAAAACACTGGTTAAAAAATTGGTAATTGATCAATTCCAGTTCAATCACACACCTTTCCAAACCTAATCATTCAGTTCCATGTTGTGTTTTTACATTGATCCAACTTTCAATCAATCAATCAATATTCATTTTATATATCGCCTTTCATAGAGGATCACCATCACAAAGTGCTTTATAAGATAGTGAGAAGCAATACATAACACATTAAATACAGTGAAAAACAATGCAACACATTAAATACAGTGAAAGACAATGCAACACATTAAATACAGTGGAAGACAAGGCATAGTGCATTAAATACAAGGCTTGGATGTGAATTCTGAATATTGTGGATGTGTGTGTCATACAGAATCATAAAAATAAGAGTGAAAAATCTGAAATAGCCAATTAGACAACAGCTAATAACAGATATCAGGTTTAAAGAGCATGGAAAGCAAGAGAGAACAGGTGGGTCTTGAGAGTTGATTTAAAGCGAGCGACGGTGGGAGCATCACGCACCAAAGCTGGGAGAGAGTTCCAGAGAGTCGGAGCCATGAAGCTAAAAGAGCGTTCTCTCCGAGTGTGGGGCGCTTTTGCTTGGGTATAATATTTTAGTGAGAAGCTATTGATAATATCAGATTCTGGGGATACACGGGTGTCTGTCTGTCTGTCTGTCTGTCGCTCTTGTCTTCACATATTTGGAGAACTGCTTATTCGATTGTCATGAAACTTGGTATTAACATTATTGAGCAGAAGATATGGAGAGGATCAGATTCTGGGGGTGTAGAGCCTGGGGCTGTCCCCTGATCACATGTGTCCTGTGTGTTTCAGATCTGTGGCGATGTCAGTTCCTGCTCCTGTTCATCAGTCTGGGGCTCATGTTTTTCGGGGCGCTCATCGCTATGTGTGCCTGTGCCTGTCACAGCATGTACTCCACAATGGGGACCAGGGTCCTTCACCTCCTGGGCAGATAAGAACCCTAGAACTGGGGTCCCCAAGAAAATACTGGAAGGAGAAAGGCAGGAATGAGAGGCTAGTGATTTAGCTCGCTGTCTGTCTGCTATTTTGTTGAGCTCCAATTAACTTAAAATAAAAGCATGATACCATTTTATTTATTTAAAATAAAACTAAATATTTGCTATAATGAGGGTCCCCATACGACTCCATGTAGACTGGCACAGTTTTGGACAGATCAGTGTATGTCACTCAGAGGGTTTTTGTTTTTGTGATTCCCCACAGGGCTGTGCACGCTGGGGGCGGTCGGGTGCTTCATGGCTGGAGTGCAGCTGCTGCACAGCCGGGTGGAGCTGCTGGATGGGGGGCCGCGGGGAGGGGTGCAGTTCATGATGGCCGCGCTGCTCATCTGTGCGTCCCGGTCCAGCCACAAGGAGTACTCGCACATGCAGGCCTACAGGGTCGCCTGAGAGACACTAAAATAAAAACCAGACAGGAATGTCTCTACAACCATTGTAGTGTGGCGCTCTGGTAGGGAGAGAAAATCGAATCTGCGCTCTGAAATGAGTCGCTATGATTGAAGTGTGAACCAGCTTTTTAGAATTAGAGCCACAGAGCCGAGAATCACTGTATGTAAACAAATGAAAATAATCGTGTATCATGAACAATCTATAACAAGGAACCTTGGGTCAATCTAGAATCACAGAACTTTATTACACTTCAAAAAATAAATGAGTATCACATTATATAAAAATGACCATATGTCTAGAACAGGAAACCTAGCTCCACTCTAGAACCACAGAATGTTAATACAGGTGGAAAAAACTAGAACCACTCTATATAAGAATGATTATGTGTCCAGAACAGTAGAGCACAAAACCCTAGAACTTAAATACACTAAAAAAATATTACAGGACCCCTTGAACCCAGAACAAAAATCCCTGTAACCTAGAACCTGGAAGGGAGGGATTGTGGCTCTAGTGGGTAGGGGTGAATGACTGGGAGGGAGGGATTTTGGCTCTAGTGGTTATATCTGAAGGACTGGGAGGGAGGGATTGTGGCTCTAGTGGGTAGAGGTGAATGACTGGGAGGGAGTGATTCTGGCTCTAGTGGGTAGGGGTGAATGACTGGGAGGGGGGATTGTGGCTCTAGTGGGTAGGGGTGAATGACTGGGAGGGAGGGATTGTGGTTCTAGTGGGTAGGGATGAATGACTGGGAAGGAATGAATTTGGCTACAGTGTTTAGTGCTGGACCTGAGGGTCTGGACGGGAGATGGGGAAATGATTTAAGGAGCAGGGAAGAGAAAGTTACTGTAGAAAAACTTACCTTCTTTTTCTTCATTGGGAGGACTGTGGCATACATGGCCTCTGCATTATCTGCTGTGGGTTTGCCTGTGAAATGCACCCGGATTAATAGAGGGAGGAGACACAGAGAGGAGGGGTTCTAGATACTCTCCAGCAGTGCTTACAGTTTAGATTACAATACCTCAGGGCTGTTAGCTGCTGTGGGTTTGCCTGTGAAATGCACCCTGATTAATAGAGGGAGGAGACACAGAGAGGAGGGGTTCTAGATACTCTCCAGCACTGCTTACAGTTTAGATTACAATACCTCAGGGCTGTTAGCTGCTGTGGGTTTGCCTGTGAAATGCACCCTGATTAATAGAGGGAGGAGACACAGAGAGGAGGGTTCTAGATACTCTCCAGCAGTGCTTACCTGAGGGCTTTGCTTGGTTGATCTCAGAGTACAACACTTCAGGTTTGTTATCTGCCAGGGTTTTACCTGAGAAATAAAGAGATGATACTGCATGAAAATGATCCGAGTTTGAAAATCTGGCCCTTTTTTTTTTTTTTTTTTTAGTGTTCGTCCATATATAGAAATGAACAATAACATGTTTAGTAAGAAATGTATTGGGGAGCACACCCATTCAGGGAATCTTTATTGACATGTTGTACACAGCTTCTAGATGACAAGTTATACAGTATGTACAAGGCTAGGGGACATTATTCTGTCACTCTTCTCAGCAGATCAATTTCTCAATACTTATTTTAGAGAACAAGTTGTCAGGGTTGGGGTGAAAGGGAAAAACAAACCCCCCCCACCGCCCCCCCACAATGTGTTCCAGTAATGGCTGGAGGGGAGTGTAAAGAGTACAGCGTTCATTCTACATTCGAAACATTAACAGTTGATATTATTCCTTATAGAAACACTGGGCAGAGGGGTATTAGGAAGCCTGTCCAATACAGAGGGTTGAGGGGAGGAGAGAGAGGTTTTATACCCTTCTTCTTCTTCTTATTCACATTCCTCATGTCGAGCTCTGAATAAAGGACGTCACTGTTGTCTGCAGCACTGGGGTTATCTGGGGGAATAAATACAGGTAGAGATTCACACTGTGGATTATTGAGTGTGAGAAGGGTAGTCAGTCATTCCATTGGTATATTGTCACATGGATATATCGTTTTTAACAGTCTTGATTTGAGTACTCCAAGTTAAAATAGTTCAGATCTTTATTCAGTAGTGTGATTATGAAAACATTGATGACAATTGCATAACGCTTAAGAGAAACATGTTGTATAAGTATGAAATACTGGAGTTCCCTTATCTGATGCATTATTATTTTAGATTCACTTAACATGGTTGTATTTTTCAGTCATTACATCTTGGTGATGTTTAAGGCACCGGGAAGGCCAGAGTGGAGCTCTCAGAAACATGTCTAATCCCCAAGTTCATCTGGTATCGCTAACCTGTCAGCATGCAACACTCTGCCTCTGGTGTCTGTGAAAAACACCACGTGAGTGCTATTTATTTTTGATGGTTAATGGTTACACTCTGGATACCACATGCACCAGACATTAGACATGTTTCTGAGTGCTTTACTGTGACCATACACTTTTAAGAAGTCACCATAATGGGACTGAAACAGAACATTTAACCTAAGCAGGAAGAATACATTAGTTAGATAACTCTGGAAGTTCTACCCATACCAAGCTGCTGTGTAAAGTCCATGAAACACAAGGCAACTTTCAGCAACCTTTTCATGCAAAGTTTCCCGCAACTACTAACAGAGGTGAATCAACACTATGAAAGTGATGTTAAGTTTGGTAAACATGTTGCTACTGTATCAACTAGCTGCTTCAGAAGCTGCCAGAAATGTTTGGCTGAAGCTTGCCTCGTGTTCCACTGGCTTTAGGAATCTATAAAACTCATTTGCTGTGCACCTATTTGTAAGCAATTAGGATTTAACATGGCTGTTTCTGAAGCTGAAGATATAACACGGACAGCGGATTCTCATGATTCTGAGAAACTTGGAAAATGTAAATATAAAAACAGTATAATACAAAATGGATACTTTCTTTTTAGTTTAAAACAGATTTTGAAATGGGGTTCCCCTGTCAAACAGGCTTGAGATCCTCTAACTGAAACATGAAAAAAACGTTTCTGGGTGTGTCTTTGTTTGTCTCTGTATCTCCGCAGGTGGCGCAGAGAGGATTTTCTGTCATTCTTACTTTCTGGTTTCTTGACAAGGACAGCAGAGTACAGGACGTCACAGTCACGTTTTGGTCGGGGTTTAGCTGAAAATATCAATAGAATAATTAAACAAAATGCCAGTCACTTTAGATCCTAGGTTTACATTGTAGTGTGGTGACAGAAAAGCCCCTCCAAACTATTGAAGTAAAGCAGTATCCATAAGGCCACTAATGTCCAAATCTCTCATGAATGACACAGAGGAAAATGGAAGTTTTCAGAGAATAGATAAACAACCTACTGTTTAACATAAGGACAGATGAAATGCCTACATATACAGATTCTGACATTCAGTAGCTTTTGCTAAAGCATGTCCAGACCAAATTTCATAACAACTAAATATGCATTTCTCTAGATAGAAATACAGCTATGGCCAAAAGTTTTGCATCACCTAGAATTTTAGGATTAAGACATAAAAAAACTATATAAACATCACTTAAATGATCTTTTACTTAACATCATGTAATCAAAGATATCGCAAAAGTCTACCGGAAGCCGTAATAGTAGTACAGTATTTAGATTTCAAAATGTCACATTTTTCAATTTGTCAGTTTTTTTGTTAAGTATATGAAAAACTACAAAGTGATATGTAATTCAGTGTGATAAAGTAACATTATTCAACAGATTTCATTCGACTTTATGAAGCAAAATGAGTTAACTATAGGATGATACAAAACTTTTGGCCTTAGCTGTACCAATGTAAGTGTGACGGACAGATAGACATGACACCTCCATAAATAAACACATTCTGATACTCTACATTACGTGCTGAAGAATTTCCTTTTCAAATTTACCATATCTGGATATGCAATTCTCTAGATGTATGTAAAAATGTACATGGGACATACAGACAGTTGGACAGAGAGACAGCCAGCCTCCACATAACCTAAAGCAGTGTGATACACTAACTGAAGCAATTCTTCCTTGGAGATTTCATCTTCATGACTACACTTGAATACAAGGCTTCACTATCAGAGAGATGTATTGAGGATTCAAATGGTGCGCCAGGGAGAGAAGGTGTCAAGTGGGATGGGATAGAGGGGAGTTCCAGAGGCCCTGACCTTTGTTCTGTTGATTTGGCTTCACTTCTGCATATACAATCTCTAGGTTGGATGCTGTGGAGTTACCTGGAAATACAGAACAGAAAAAAAAGAAAGGACCAGCATCAGAACAAGAACAAGTCCTTTCTGCAGCAACACTGCCAGGGCAGCATATACACCATCACTGTCTGCATCTGCATCTGCATCAGAACAAGTACAGGTCCCTTCTGAAAGCACACTGCTCAGGGCAGTATATACACCATCACTGTCTGCATGTGCATCTGCATCAGAACAAGAACAGGTCCTTTCTGCAAGCACACTGCCCAGGGCAGTATATACACCATCACTGTCTGCATCTGCATCAGAACAAGTACAGGTCCCTTCTGAAAGCACACTGCTCAGGGCAGTATATACACCATCACTGTCTGCATGTGCATCTGCATCAGAACAAGAACAGGTCCTTTCTGCATGCACACTGCCAGGGCAGTATATACACCATCACTGTCTGCATCTGCATCCAGCATCAGAACAAGAACAGGTCCTTTCTGCAAGCACACTCCCCAGGGCAGTATATAAACCATAACTGTCTGCATGTGCATCTGCATCAGAACAAGAACAGGTCCTTTCTGCAAGCACACTGCCCAGGGCAGCATATACACCATCACTGTCTGCATCTGCATCCAGCATCAGAACAAGAACAGGTCCTTTCTGCAAGCACACTGCCCAGGGCAGCATATACACCATCACTGTCTGCATGTGCATCTGCATCAGAACAAGAACAGGTCCTTTCTGCAAGCACACTGCCCAGGGCAGCATATACACCATCACTGTCTGCATCTGCATCCAGCATCAGAACAAGAACAGGTCCTTTCTGCAAGCACACTGCCCAGGGCAGCATATACACCATCACTGTCTGCATGTGCATCTGCATCAGAACAAGAACAGGTCCTTTCTGCAAGCACACTCCCCAGGGCAGTATATAAACCATAACTGTCTGCATGTGCATCTGCATCAGAACAAGAACAGGTCCTTTCTGCAAGCACACTGCCCAGGGCAGCATATACACCATCACTGTCTGCATCTGCATCCAGCATCAGAACAAGAACAGGTCCTTTCTGCAAGCACACTGCCCAGGGCAGCATATACACCATCACTGTCTGCATCTGCATCCAGCATCAGAACAAGAACAGGTCCTTTCTGCAAGCACACTGCTCAGGGCAGTATATACACCATCACTGTCTGCATCTGCATCTGCATCAGAACAAGTACAGGTCCTTTCTGCAAGCACACTGCCCAGGGCAGTATATACACCATCACTGTCTGCATCTGCATCTGCATCAGAACAAGAACAGGTCCTTTCTGCAAGCACACTGCTCAGGGCAGTATATACACCATCACTGTCTGCATCTGCATCAGAACAAGTACAGGTCCTTTCTGCAAGCACACTGCTCAGGGCAGTATATACACCATCACTGTCTGCATCTGCATCAGAACAAGAACAGGTCCTTTCTGCAAGCACACTGCTCAGGGCAGTATATACACCATCACTGTCTGCATCTGCATCAGAACAAGAACAGGTCCTTTCTGCAAGCACACTGCTCAGGGCAGTATATACACCATCACTGTCTGCATCTGCATCAGAACAAGAACAGGTCCTTTCTGCAAGCACACTGCCCAGGGCAGCATATACACCATCACTGTCTGCATTTGCATCCAGCATCAGAACAAGAACAGGTCCTTTCTGCAAGCACACTGCCCAGGGCAGTATATACACCATCACTGTCTGCATCTGCATCTGCATCAGAACAAGAACAGGTCCTTTCTGCAGCAACACTGCCAGGGCAGTATATACACCATCACTGTCTGCATCTGCATCTGCATCAGAACAAGAACAGGTCCTTTCTGCAAGCACACTGCCCAGGGCAGCATATACAACCATCACTGTCTGCATTTGCATCCAGCATCAGAACAAGAACAGGTCCTTTCTGCAAGCACACTGCCCAGGGCAGCATATACACCATCACTGTCTGCATGTGCATCTGCATCAGAACAAGAACAGGTCCTTTCTGCAGCAACACTGCCAGGGCAGCATATACACCATCACTGTCTGCATCTGCATCCAGCATCAGAACAAGAACAGGTCCTTTCTGCAGCAACACTGCCAGGGCAGCATATACACCATCACTGTCTGCATCTGCATCCAGCATCAGAACAAGAACAGGTCCTTTCTGCAAGCACACTGCCCAGGGCAGTATATACACCATCACTGTCTGCATCTGCATCCAGCATCAGAACAAGAACAGGTCCTTTCTGCAAGCACACTGCCCAGGGCAGTATATACACCATCACTGTCTGCATCTGCATCAGAACAAGAACAGGTCCTTTCTGCAGCAACACTGCCAGGGCAGTATATACACCATCACTGTCTGCATCTGCATCTGCATCAGAACAAGAACAAGTCCTTTCTGCAGCAACACTGCCCAGGGCAGCATATACACCATCACTGTCTGCATCTTCATGCATTAGGAATGCATCTTTTCAACAGTAACTAATTGTGACGTTTGAAACAGTAACAATTTCACGTACTGTTTCTGGGCTAAATAAATTACATTATTTTAAGTTTTATTATACTTTATAGTTCATGCTTTATAGTTCCTTCTTAAGAAAGAGTATGGTTAGAGATAACAAAATAACTCCAGTAATACGTATTGCGATTCAGATTTGTAATAGTATTTTTTAAGCTATTAATAGAAAGAGTACACAAGGCTTTCACCATTTTTGTTCACCAATAGCAATGAAAACACTAGAGACTAAATTATATTCTAGGCAAGATTATTTCTACAGTAATTAGATTATTTTAAATCTTAAACTATGATCCCTATTAAATAATGTTTTTTCAAGTCTGTTTATTAAGTGAATATATTTTGCTATTCATAAAAATACTGTAGTAGACTGCCATTGGCTTCATCAAAAACTGTCAGACTGTTTTATTCTTGGTGAGTTAAAGCTCTGTGAGCAGAGTTCTTATCTGTCAGTAACTCACCAGGCTCCTGTCCAAGTCCGGAGAGCTCCGTTCCCCTCGAGGGCTGTGCAGGAGTCTGATCTGCAGGGCGCCTGTAAGAGACAGAGAGAGGGGATCAATGTACCAGGGAGGATAGGAGCCTCATTACTGTTGCTTTGTTTCTATGTGCACCATGAAACCAGACCATACAACTCAATCTCATCTTGTAACATCAAACTGGGGCTGCCTGCAGCTGATTCTACCTGCAGTCTAAGAGCACATAGGCACAGTCTCTGAGATCCAGAGAAATCCAATTTCTGCCAGCCTGTTATCCTAACTGGGCCTGACTGATTCACAATTCAAAATGGGTTTATTCTGCTTCTGATGTAAACTAATACAGTAGGACTGGTGTGGAAGTGTGGTGGGCAATTCACTGACACACAGGAGACAAAACTTTATTTGTAACGCCGCTCAGGCGCACTTATTTATTTTTACCCACAGAGGGCGCTGTTGTCCATGGCCTGAATACTGACAACAGTATCAGGACCACTGGGTTACCAATATCGGTATACAGTCCAGTGCACATACAAGTGCTCAAAATAATAATGAAAACAAATGACACTAAGAAAAATGGAAAACAAAACACTACTAACAAAACTACAAAATAAAGGTGCTGCACTCTGCAGCGTTTCCCTGACCATCGCTACCCGCACGGTCCGGGTCTCCATCCTACACTCCACCGTTCCCTCAAACTACAGTCTATCCTTTTGGGGCCTGCCCACGGTTTCTCCGCTACCCATATATTTTGTTTTGTTTTGTTTTCATTCTCCAGCCGTTCTCGGTCCAGCAATAGAGCTTCTGCTCGCTCGTTTATCGTCCTATAGGGGCAGCTGAGGGAACAGAGCGTTATTTTATAGGCCCAGCAATCCCCCAAGGCCTGCCTCCCAACCATTCAGAGAGAGGGAGAGACCACACACCCTCGTCCCTCCTGTATGTGTCATTGCCATGACTGACAGGCGGATCTTACGAGGCTGCTGCCCTCTTTCTGCAGCACTATGCATGCGCCAGACAGTCAGCACAGACCTCTGTTACAACTGGTTTCAGAACACTTTAAAAATCATAGCATATTTGGCTGATAATTGATAATTGGCTGATCTTTAATATGGTCCATCAGCAGTCTTATTAAGTAGTAGCAGTATGTGTGCAGCAGGGTGGAGCAGTGGTTAGTGCTCTGGACTCTTGACCGGAGGGTCGTGGGTTTAATCCCAGGTGGGGGACACTGGAGCAAGCAAGGTACTTTACCTAGATTGCTCCAGTTTAAAACCCAACTGTATAAATGGGTAATTGTATGTCAAATTAATGTGATATCTTGTAACAATTGTAAGTCCCCCTGGATAATGGCGTCTGCTAAAAAATAAATAATAATAATAATAATATTAATGTTGTAATATTATTATTATTATTATTATTATTATTGTTATTATTTATTTCTTAGCAGACGCCCTTATCCAGGGCGACTTACAATCGTAAGCAAATACATTTCAAGTGTTACAATACAATACAATAAGAGCAATATGACTATAGTTCACCTCTAAATAGCAGTATAATGCATTCAGTGTCCTGAAACGGTCCTGACCGCTCTCTGAATGTGAAAGACAGATGTTACATCCCTAAAATCCCAGCAGTTTTGAGATGTGAAATTAGTGGGGTATAATCACCCATTGAAATACAATGGATCCCCACACAGTCACAGCGGATCAGTTTAATAATCTGATTCAGGGCTTAAAATCGCCTGAATTCATGGGAAAGGCTACTTGATGAAACAAGGTGGTTTGGTCAGAGTTCCACACAGGTTTCAGGGAAGAAACTAAATCTTGTCAATGTTTTTTCTATGGAGCCTTCCACGTTTCAAACGCACTGCATCACCATGTGTGTGCAGAGTGAGATCTCAATGGCACAGCATGATGAGTACCTGCAGCACAGCAGTCACAACAGAGCTAAGAGTCATGCCAGCACATATTCTATCAGCCATTGCAGCCGCTTGTAACTGATATTAAGCTCTATATTCTTACCTTGATTTAGCAGCAATGAACAGAAAACCTGGAAATAAAGGAAGCATGTTGTAAAGGTATGATTGTTTTACTGGAGTTGGTTTTGGTCTGTGTAATTCGATCTATCCATATGGTAAATGAACTGCAGTTGTGATACAGCAGTGCTTTGGGACTCAGCAGAGCGTATTACAGAATGTACAGCTTTTAGAGTAGCTTGAGTCTGACTGTACTGCAATTACAGTCTAGTTGCACTATAAACTACTGTAAGTCATAACATACACACACACACACACACACACACACATATATAATTATTAAACTTAAGTGAAGTTAAATTGAAGTTTCATTTCAATTCATTACAAATGCAATTATGCAATTTTTCATTGACACTTATTACTACACATTCCTGAAAGATATTTTTTGTATTCTTTTTTTTACACATGTTCATGGTTTGTTTTTTTCTATTTAAAAGTTGGGGGTGGTGCATATTTCTAATCACAATGTGAGAATAGTTGATGTGTTTGTACATGGAAATGTAATCTATTGATGACACAACACAGTTGGAATGTTAATATGTTAATATACACAAAGAAACGGACGAGGTGGAACAATTCAATTGGCTTGATTTAATACGCTCTGGCTGCAGTAAGTTCTCTAAGCCTTTAAAATGCTGGAAAGCTCTGTAATGGAACCAAAGCTTAGTAATTCCAGCCCATCCTGCATGACTGCTGTGAGGTCTGTGTTGTATCATTCAGTATTATAACAAGGGAAATACTAACATAAATGGCATAACTTAAATGACAAAGGTTTCTAATAGAAGTCAATGAAATATCTAAAAGATATTCAATGAAAAGAACTAGATCCAATGTTTGTCCTTGAATGTATTAAGATTGTTTTAGTATTTCTAAACGCATCACTATTAAGTCTTTGACAAATGTTTTGAATTACATGTAGCCCTGCTGCAAATTTGCGCTATTCCTTGTATTTTTGTAACATAGTTAGAATGCACTAGAATCACATTTACTAACTTGCTACACCTAAACACAATTCTATTGGACAGGTTTCCCCTGTGAACCAATTAGCCAACAGGTAGTAGTGGAATTTGGGGGTGGGACTTAGCGTTTGATTGGGTTTGTGCGAGAGAGAGAAAGAAGGTTCGAGAGTGTGAGGGGAGACAGATGCAATGTGCGAGAGAGAAAGAAGGTTCGAGAGTGTGAAGGAACAGACGCAACGTGAGGGAGTGCAAGAAAAGTTTTATTTATAGTAAAAGAAATATTATCTAAACGATATATTTTGTACTTCATTAGCAGAGTATAAGAGGCTAATATATTTCAGTAAACCAAACGTTTGCTGTAGACAGTACTATCTACCTGTAATTTCACAAGAGAGAAATTAATCACCATTTTATGGTATAGTCTTTTTTGTTTATTATTAATTTACTTTTCTGCTGGCGTTTGGAACTGCTGCTGAGACCCAGATAGCACTCGGGGTTACCAGGAGAAAGCCCCGAGTATCTCTGGCCACGTTGGAAAAGAAGATTTTTCAGCTGTCGTTGTGTTTATTGTGTCCTTCTACGAACTTACCTTGGAAGCAAGAAACGGAACTGTGTTGCTGGTCGTGAGTACTGCTTGCATTCAAAAAACCATTTTTGAACGTATAATTTTGTTGTTTATTTGACATAAATAAGTGAAGGGGCATTTTGTTTTTTTATTATTGCCACTACGTACCCTAGCGACGGTTCAGGCCTGCAACGTGTTATTTCTTTTATACTGATGCACGTGTTCAGTACACGTGAGTACACGTGTGTGCATGTGTGAGTGGACCCACTGTAGTGCAAGAGTTTAATTATTTTGCATAGCAACGCATATTATTTAAGAGTAAATATATTATTTGTAATATTGATTGTATATTATTCTGCTTATATTTATTTTAATACCTAGCCTTTGTTTATTGTGTATTTATGTTATTATTGAAAATAATTTATTATTGCGCATTTATTTGAGTAAATTGTTTACTTATTTCTATCGGTGTGTGTTGTGTGAGTGGATACTGGGGTTAATATTTGACAATAATTCCTATTAGGGGGTGCACTTACATAGGTGGAGGCACCGCATTAAAGAAACAGTACACCTATATTTCTAACAGACAAATTGTTATTTAAATAAGTATTGGGAACCCAGGCCTTGCCACTTACAGTGAGTTAGGTGTTGTTTACTCCATACACTGACAGGAGTGGGAGGGGCGTTACATACATATTTCTCAAAGTCTGAAATGCAGTCTTCAATCAGCCTCTAACTAGTAAATTCAGAGTGTGAGTCTCACCTTTGGTCTTGTATCGGTAGAACAGCAATAGTGTGACAGGAAAAAAAAATAATCAAAACCAGCGAGACACTGAGAGCAGCAATGATCCACGACCAGGACTCTGAGAGGAGAGAGGAGAGGTGAGTGAATAACAATCAAAACCAGCGAGACACTGAGAGCAGCAATGATCCACGACCAGGACTCTGAGGAGAGAGGAGGGGGTGAGTGAATAACAATCAAAACCAGCGAGACACTGAGAGCAGCAATGATCCATGACCAGGACTCTGAGAGGAGAGAGGAGGGGTGAGTGAATAACAATCAAAACCAGAGACACTGAGAGCAGCAATGATCCACGACCAGGACTCTGAGGTGAGAGGAGGGGTGAGTGAATAACAATCAAAACCAGCGAGACACTGAGAGCAGCAATGATCCACGACCAGGACTCTGAGAGCAGAGGAGGGTGAGTGAATAACAATCAAAACCAGCAAGACACTGAGAGCAGCAATGATCCACGACCAGGACTCTGAGAGGAGAGAGGAGGGGTGAGTGAATAACAATCAAAACCAGCGAGACACTGAGAGCAGCAATGATCCACGACCAGGACTCTGAGTGGAGAGGAGGGGTGAGTGAATAACAATCAAAACCAGCGAGACACTGAGAGCAGCAATGATCCACGACCAGGACTCTGAGAGGAGAGAGGAGGGGTGAGTGAATAACAATCAAAACCAGCGAGACACTGAGAGCAGCAATGATCCACGACCAGGACTCTGAGGTGAGAGGAGGGGTGAGTGAATAACAATCAAAACCAGTGAGACACTGAGAGCAGCAATGATCCACGACCAGGACTCTGAGAGCAGAGGAGGGGTGAGTGAGTGTCGTTCACAATTATGAGGAATAAAGGGGCATTCAGAACAGAAAATAGGAGGCACTTTTTTACACAGAGAATTGTGAGGGTCTGGAACCAACTCCCCAGTAATGTTGTTGAAGCTGACACCCTGGGATCCTTCAAGAAGCTGCTTGATGAGATTCTGGAATCAATAAGCTACTAACAACCAAACGAGCAAGATGGGCTGAATGGCATCCTCTCGTTTGTAAACTTTCTTATTTTCTTAAAGCATAAATATTCAGGAGGGTTCAAAAGCTTGGCAACAACTGTTCCTTTGTTCAGCGGTGTGAAGCGGTGATATGTAGAGGCTGTTCTTACTTTGCAGTTCAATGTGTAACTCCTGGCTGCTCTTCTTCACTCCCTGTGACTCCACAGCACACGTGTAGCTCCCAGTGTGGCTCTTCTCAGTGCTGGCTATGCTGTACAGTGCAGAGTCAGTGCTGTTAGTCACAGGCTCCCCGTCTCTCACAATGGTGTAGTGGAGTTCAGGGCGGGGGGTTTTGTTCACTGCTGCCTCACAGGTCAGGTTAAGAGCCTCTCCCTCCTTCACTGTGGATCCTGGATATGCTGTCAGAGTCACCCTGGAGAACAGAGCTATGAAAAGATGACATGAAGACAGGTTAGTGATTCTGAAGCTGTCTGACCAAGGTATTCAAACCAATCAGAACCAGCGTCTTCCATAGAGTGGGATTCCCACAGAGCCTCCTGCTCCTTAGAGAGACAGAGACAGTGCTGGAGTATAGAGGCTCCTTAGAGAGACAGGCAGTGCTGGAGTATAGAGGCTTCTTAGAGAGACAGAGGCAGTGCTGGAGTATAGAGGCTTCTTAGAGAGACAGAGGCAGTGCTGGAGTATAGAGGCTCCTTAGAGAGACAGAGGCAGTGCTGGAGTATAGAGGCTCCTTAGAGAGACAGAGGCAGTGCTGGAGTATAGAGGCTCCTTAGAGAGACAGAGGCAGTGCTGGAGTATAGAGGCTCCTTAGAGAGACAGAGGCAGTGCTGGAGTACAGAGGCTCCTTATCGTTTTGCCTGTAAAGGTAACACCAAATGTTTCAGTCAAGACAGGAACAAGCTATAAACACACCATTGAAACATCCCACAGCATCCTGCCCCCTCCCCTCCCTAGGTTCTAAACCCTTAGATATATCTGCATTGATAATCTGATAATGTAGCAAAATCACTTACAACAGTGTTAGTCATGATTTTAAGTCCCACTCTCAAATCATTAAATACATATTTTTTCCTTTGGTATTGAAAATTGAGCAATGAGATTATTATTTGTAAAATGGACAACATTCACTGTAAATAGATATGCTTTGTCATGGTGTTCTATATAACATCACATAGTGTGGGGGAGAGGTACATGGGGAGTATATCAGTCTCTGTATTAGAAGGATCATTTTCCCATGATTTATGCCATTGATGTCTGGGGACTGTAATGTGGTGCAATCAATCATTGGTAGTTGTTAATTAGCTGAATATTTAAACCTCGAGGGAACAGAGGTCAACAAAGGAGTTAGGATTTGCTACATATGCTGGAAAATAAATAAATACATAAATAAATAAATAAATTAATTAATTAATCAATCTGTGTGTACTTAAAGGGATTGTTTTGAGAAATTGTGTGTAAAGCTGTCCCGTACTAACAGGGAGGGAAGAGAAGTGAGGCAGGATTTTGTTTTGTTTGTTCAGTTTTCCTGTAATTGTTTAATAAATCTTTGCTTTGATTTATTTTCGAATCGTATTGTTCTTTTGTCATTTCCACACTGTCAGCCACGCTCCACAATCGCTACAAGTGAAAAACAGACAGGAATATTTACAGCAGCTGACAAACAGGTACAAAAGAGAATCAGAAAGAAATGAGACTGAAGCTGAGATTAGGATAACGAGTGATCATAATGGAGGCCTGTCTTATAATTGCTAGCAGTTGCAAACTAGGGTGTCCACCTGGCTCCAGATTTACCGGACACTTTGAGACAGAACGGGATTTCAAACGTGTCCCTCAACTGAAAGCGATTAATGTGTAAATGAACCATTCCACCTTTGCTAAAGTGAATAATGGTGCTTAATTACCACGTGCATCAAACAAGTGTATAATTAGAATTACAATGCTGATGTATTTGTATTATTATTATTATGTATTTATATTTTGCAGCCACTTAGTCGCTATTTATTTTCTGTTCATCGATATTCAATCACCAATAATATGCAAATACTCTCCCAAGCAAAGCATCATCCCGTTTCTCATCTATTCATCCACAGCTAATCATTATAGATCTGATGGGAAGCAGCTGATCAGTGTGACTTGTTTGCTCAGCACAGCAATCCCGCCACAGGATTAATCTCAGCAAAGGCGTAGCTAATTTATACATCAATTACTTTCAGTTTAAGGGGAATTCTGAAAATCCGTTCTGTCTCAAAGCGTCCGGTAAATCTGGAGCCGGATGGCCACCCCTATTGCAAACAGGAGCAGGAAAATACATTTTTCTTGTACTTATTTACAGCGGGGAACACTGAAGTCCATTAAGATCTCTTAAAGAGAAGACTGAACTCACCTCTCACAGTCAGTGACACAGAAGCACTCCTTTTCTTCAGCCCCGTCCCTGCTGCCTCCACCTCACACTGGTATCTCCCTGTGTCTCTCAGCCCTGCCGCTGGGATTGAGTGCTGATCCTGTGATCCCGCTCCTCTCACAGTCCCATTGTCTTTGCTATAGCGGTACTGCAGCTGTGTGCCCTGTTTATTTATGTGAGCCCCACACTGCAGAGTCACAGCCTCTCCCTCCCACACTGAGGCACCAGGTAGCACTGTCAGAGTGGGTGTGCTGAACAGCTCTAAGGAAACAGAGAGAGAAAGAGGCATTTAATGATAAACAGGAATTGCTCTTTGAAATTAGGTTTATTAAATACAGTAAATCATCAGTCAAATAACTTAGCCAGAAAAACAACACTTTAAATGTGTTGCATTGTTAGTCCCTTTCTGAAAATGTATATTGTCTGTGCTGTCAGTATGTCTTTGTTGCTTCATCATATGCAGTTTTAATTTAAAGGAAATAGAGCTACAAAGTACTTTTCTTTTGCTCTAATACTGAGAATTTTTAATATTTTTTCTCTGTGGCTGGCTGCTATCTTTCTTACAGGCTCAGTTCAGTCACTCACCTGATACTTGCATCTTCACACCTTCGCTGTATTGTGAGTAAGACGTGTTCCTGCCCCGTCCAGCTCGACACCAGTACTCTCCACTGTGGGACAGAGCAGCAGCACTGATTGTGTATCCGGCTCCAGTTCCACTGCTGCTGTCAGTCTGGTACACTGGAGCTCCCTGCCTGTTTTTGTACCAGAGATATCTCCAGCCTCCAGAGCCCCCCTTAACCACACAGCTCAGGGTGACCGTGTCTCCTTCAGATATCTCTCCTGCAGGCTCCCGGGTCAGTGCAGGCTTTGGCTTGCCAGCTAAAATAGAGGAGACAACAACATTAGGGGAGCGCACATTTCCCTCCTTCATTCAAAGAAAAACTTCACCCACTGTAATTGTGCATTTAAAACAGCTTGTTATTATGTATCTAGTGTAGCTACTTTACATGTACTGTAGCTAGTTTAAGGTTACTATCTTCCCTGTCAGTGAAGCATCATTTTGATGTGTTTAAACATCAGACAACTTTATTATGAAATTATTATAATGCTGCCTTATAAAGCTAGGGTAATACAACTTGTATTGCCTTATTCATAGCTCTTCTAAATGCAATAGTCAGTTTATTTTAATTTAGTATGAACTGATTACTGTATTTTGACAATGGTTTTGGAGGAAACTGTCAGCGACACAGAATACAAGTTTCAACGTCTCAATTTATTAGCAGAGACAAGCGACTGCAGCACGACTGCCTTCTTATTCTTAAATTAGATTTAATTAAAAAAGTTATTTACAGTTTTCAAAAAATTTAGGTAAGTGAATAAATCTTTTGTATACAAACTCTAGCTGTGTAATAATCATTTGCAACAACATTGGATTCTTACTTGTGCAATGTCATGTGAGACATGAACAGAATAACATCCATCTCAGTGTTAAATTACACTTTATAAACAGAATAACATCCATCTCAGTGTTAAATTACACTTTATAAACAGAATGACATCCATCTCAGTGTTAAATTACACTTTATAAACAGAATAACATGCATCTCAGTGTTAAATTACACTTTATAAACAGAATAACATGCATCTCAGTGTTAAATTACACTTTATAAACAGAATAACATCCATCTCAGTGTTAAATTACACTTTATAAACAGAATAACATGCATCTCAGTGTTAAATTACACTTTATAAACAGAATGACATCCATCTCAGTGTTAAATTACATTTTATAAATGGATTTCTGCTGTATGTATTTGGACCCTGTGCCACAGAAACAAATTGATAAAAATGGCAGATTTGCACAGAGTACTCCAGCGTACTGTGTCATATGCAACAATATAAGAGTGGCATACAGCTGGACAGATGGACGGACGGACAGACAGACAGACCCATATATGCCCAGAATCCCATATTCTCAATATCTTCTGCTAAATAAGGTTAATACCAAGTTTCCTGACAATTGGATAAGTGTTTCCTCAGATCTATGGATAAAAGCAGATGAGCGCTTCCACTATCACCCCTTCACAGGGGATTGCATCACCAGCGGGGTTAATGACAGACACAGCATCACAGGAACTGATAGCTCATTACAAAGGGATCCACCCTGCTGACTGTCAGCGTTTGCAGACACTGCAGCTGTGCTGGGGAGGCTGTCATACACATTGTGTTCTTATATCTGGAGTGCCGCTCATCCAGCTGTCATGAAGCTTGGTGTAAACATTATTTATCTGAAGTTATTGAGCCTATTAGATTCTTGAGATAATGAGGCAGGGCGTCTGTCTGTCTGCCCGTCCCTCCCTCTGTATGTCACTCTTACATTGTTACATATATCTGGAGAACCAGCTCTCTAGCTGTCATGAAACTTGATATTACCATTATTTAGTTAAGGTTTGGTGCATTTCTACAGATCCCTGTTCCTTTGTGGTGATGGAGCGCTAAGGGTGGGTTTTGTTTGGTTCATTTCTACAGATCCCTGATCCTTTGTGGTGATGGAGAGCTAAGGGTGGGTTTTGTTTGGTTCATTTCTACAGATCCCTGTTTATTATTATTATTATTATTATTATTATTATTATTATTATTATTATTATTTATTTCTTAGCTGATGCCCTTATCCAGGGCGACTTATAATTGTTACAAGATATCACATTATTTTTACATACAATTACATTTTTTTTTACATACAATTACCCATTATACAGTTGGGTTTTTACTGGAGCAATCTAGGTAAAGTACCTTGCTCAAGGGTACAGCAGCTGTGTCCCCACTGGGGATTGAACCCACGACCCTCCAGTCAATAGTCGAGAGCCCTAACCACTACTCCACACTGCAGCCCTTTGTGGGTGATAGAGAGCTAAGGGTGGATTTTCTTTGGTTAATTTCTACAGATCCCTGTTCCTTTGTGTGTAATGGAGAGCTAGGGTGAGTTTTGTTGTACACACCCTTTAAGTGCTAAACCATGCTTTTAAAAATCAATTTTCATATCTTTAATTAGCTTTATTAAAATAATTACTAGAACATTGTGAATACTTACTACAAATGACTTGAATCTACTGGAATTATTTTTATTTACTAGTCATAATAAAAAGTAATTATAACAGCCATTACTAGGAATTACTGAAAACCTTAAAAAAATTGCTTAACTATCCTGAATTACTGAGTAAAAAATATATATTTGATAACTTTCAATTATTTCAAATGACTATAAATGACTTCAAGTCTACAAATTCGTCCTCTTCAAGTTGATATTCTACTAATGACTTGTTTGACCCATCGCAGGCTCTACTTGTGATACAGTAGGAACAGCAGCAGTGTGACTAATTGCAGGCTCTACTTGTGATACAGTAGGAATAGCAGCAGTGTGACCCATTGCAGGCTCTACTTGTGATACAGTAGGAACAGCAGCAGTGTGACCCATTGCAGGCTCTACTTGTGATACAGTAGGAATAGCAGCAGTGTGACCCATTGCAGGCTCTACTTGTGATACAGTAGGAATAGCAGCAGTTTGATCCATTGCAGGCTCTACTTGTGATACAGTAGGAATAGCAGCAGTGTGACCCATTGCAGGCTCTACTTGTGATACAGTAGGAATAGCAGCAGTGTGATCCATTGCAGGCTCTACTTGTGATACAGTAGGAATAGCAGCAGTGTGACCCATTGCAGGCTCTACTTGTGATACAGTAGGAACAGCAGCAGTGTGATCCATTGCAGGCTCTACTTGTGATACAGTAGGAATAGCAGCAGTGTGACCCATTGCAGGCTCTACTTGTGATACAGTAGGAATAGCAGCAGTGTGACCCATTGCAGGCTCTACTTGTGATACAGTAGGAATAGCAGCAGTGTGACCCATTGCAGGCTCTACTTGTGATACAGTAGGAATAGCAGCAGTGTGATCCATTGCAGTCTCTACTTGTGATACAGTAGGAATAGCAGCAGTGTGATCCATTGCAGGCTCTACTTGTGATACAGTAGGAATAGCAGCAGTGTGATCCATTGCAGGCTCTACTTGTGATACAGTAGGAATAGCAGCAGTGTGACCCATTGCAGGCTCTACTTGTGATACAGGAGGAATAGCAGCAGTGTGACCCATTGCAGGCTCTACTTGTGATACAGTAGGAATAGCAGCAGTGTGATCCATTGCAGGCTCTACTTGTGTGTTTTGAGTGAAATAATTCATGAGGAATCTCTCTGAATATGATTATGGTCTTGAACACAAACATATAAAGTGGAGGTCTATGATCAGTGGGGCAGCAATTAGTCCAATTTACAGTAGCTGCTGTTAATAAACTCACCAGACACAGTTACTGTCACAGGATCACTGTGTTAATAAACTCACCAGACACAGTTACTGTCACAGGATGACTGTGTTAATAAACTCACCAGACACAGTTACTGACAGTGACTGTCCCCCCGGTGAATATCTCTGGGAATGGAGGCTCCAGGGTGAGTGTAGTCTGGGGCAGCTCTGTAGAAACAGAGAAGATGACAGAATTAGGATCTCTATTGCAGAGAGAGAGAGAGAGAGAGAGAGAGAGAGAGAGAGAGAGAGAGATACTGTTAGTGTGCGGTATCAATGGAGTCACCAGCATATGACATTTCAACAGAGGGGTGAAATTACCGACACATATAAAAAATATAAATTGGTAGAAATGCTGATTATAGTCTGTAAATATATTAAATATTCTCATAATTCAATTAATTGTAGCTGAACTGCAGTATCAATGCAGTGGCAATGGAGTCACCACCAGGAGGCAGCACTGCACTCAGTACTCTGCGTGGGATTCACTTTTTAAATATATAATATGACAGATTCGGATTTCAATGTGCATTTCTGACTGAAGTTGACAGCAAATGAATACTAACCAGCGTTTTTAACCCCATCTTCTTATTACCTTTACTGGCATTATCACAGGTCCCTCTTTTATTGTGATGGGATGTTTGGCTCCTCCCCTGTTTTTAACATTAATGTGAGTTCAACCACAACACATGAAGTACAGGAAGCAGCAGAAACATTATCTGTCGTGATGTCTTTGAAATATCTGCATGTTCCAAACTGAAGTCTAAGAGACTAGAAACAATACAAGCTCTTCTACAAAAGAACATGAGAAAATCACTGCCTGTCTGGTCACTGGAAACCCTCACAAAGCCTCTAGGGTTACAGGGCACTCAGCCTGCAAGAGGAAGCCCCTGAGTTTAAGTGAGTGGTAATTGATTGTTACTCTGAGTACCAGGTGTATATAAACTCTCATTTGTTCTCAAACAGGGTGGGGTGTGGAGGAGAGTTTGTAAGAGATTGCGGAGTATAGAGTATAGAGTATAGAGTGCGGAGTGTGGAGCGCGGAGTGTGGATGTGGAGTGTGGAGTGTGGATGTGGAGTGCGGAGTGTGGGTGTGGAGTATGGATGTGGAGTGCGGAGTGGGGAGTGCGGAGTGTGGATGTGGAGTGTGGGGTGCGGAGTGTGGAGTGTGGAGTGTGGAATGCGGAGTGTTGAGTGTGGAATGTGGAGTGTGGAGTGCGGAGTGTGGATGTGGAGTGTGGAGTGTGGAGTGAAAATAAGAAGCGTTATACACGGGAAAGCTTTGGGGGGCTGGTTTGATTGTTTTGAAGTGTTTGTAGGGTTTGGTTTGACCTGTTTATTTGTTCCAGTCTTTTGATTTGGTTTGTTTGTAAATAATAAAAGTGTGCAGGAGCGCACAGCTTGCAATTCCCTTGACAGCATGCCTCTTTGACACACCCTCCTAATAAAGCAGGTGAATCTAATATGTGATTGTACTGAAGGCACTCCAGCAGCATATCACTGTGTTTTTACTGACATGTCAATGGTTCTGATTCACTGTTTTGCTGCTCCTGTGTGACGTTTATAATTATGACTCATTATCACTCTGAATGATACTTTGCTGCTGCTTTGATTTTTAATATAATAATATTAACTCACATAACATACATATTTAGTATCTGTGTCTTTCTTGGGTATTCTGTTTCATACTGTGTGTGTCACAGTAATGTGAACAGGTAGGTATTCTATTTAAAACTATTTCACTTGACCCATCTCTTCTGTGGTATAATCTGCAGTGTAATAATGTATAGGACCAATTTCTTATATCCAATCTGCACTCCCCTGTCTAGGGAGGGGTTACACATGATTAAAGATACAGTTTGCAATGGCAATACACATTCTATTACTACCACAATCAAACAGAAATACATTTGGAGAAAATAGGGCCTGATCATCAGTACTGACAAGCATTCAGTGTATCTTTGGTGTGGCCTCTTTCTGCTTTATTACAGCTTCTACACTACTCAGAGTATGAGAGTTACTCAGACCAGGAAGAGCTTTCATATCAGAAAACTTTGCTAGAACCCGTTACTTCAACACCTGAGTTGTGTTGAGAACATTAACACAGCTGGAATAGACTCCAGTGTGAATGTATCTGTGAGACATTACAGACAGAGAAGGGGGTGAGGACTCTCTCTGTTAGAATGAACCTACCTCTCACTGACACCCGCACCTCTGCAGAGTCACATTAACACAGCTGGAATAGACTCCAGTGTGAATGTATCTGTGAGACATTACAGACAGAGAAGGGGGTGAGGACTCTCTCTGTTAGAATGAACCTACCTCTCACTGACACCCGCACCTTTGCAGTCTCACCAGAGTAAGGGGAGGAATCCCACCACCACCATGCTTTGCACTTGTAGAACCCCTCGTCACTCTTTGAAACATGATCCACACTCAGCTCCTTGCCAGCCCGGGACTGTAACTCTCTATTATATTTATAAAATATAACCCTGGTAGCTTTATAACCATCGCGGAGAAGACACCTCAGAGTCAGAGTGTCTCCCTCAAACACAGGCTGTGAGGGAGTCTGCAGGATCACCCATCCATCTGAAAAGACAGAAAGAGTTCAGATCAGCAGGGCTGAGAGACGGGTCAGGATGGAGGAGTGTAATAAAGAGAGAAAGAGTCGATGTTGTAAATCTCCCTCCCGATCGGAAAGGACGCTGTGTAAGGACGGTGGTGCCTCCTAGATGGACTGCCTCGGTGGTAGGCAGAAACCGGAAGGTGACCATATTAGGGGGAGCGCATAGTTGCACGTACCCAGAAAGACTCTATTGCAATCAGCTGCGGGACGGCCCTCTATTGGAGACGGGTTGATTGCAGGGAGGGCTTTGTGGGTACAAAAGGGAAGCAGCTACATCAGTATGCCACCTTGCGCTGACGAACGTAACAGACGGCCGGAGCCGGTAGTATTTGTTTTGATTTTGTGTTACGGTTTTGTGTTCTGTGTTTTGCAGAGGAGGATTGAGAATGATCACCAGAGCACTTCCCAACACTTTCACCACGTTCAGTTCTCACCCTTGCGCCACGGAGAACGGCGGATTATCAAAGACTATTGGATTATTGTTTTGTTTTAAAAAAGTATTATTTTGGGGTTTGCAAAGCCCGCCATGTACCCCCTGATACCATTGTTGGTAGAGGGGTGGAACTTTTGTTTACTTTTTAATAAACACTGACTATTTTTGGGATATATATTGTTTGGACAGACTTCTGTTTAGAACACATCATTGCACCTGATGACAAGGAGGCTGCAGTTTTACACAAACATGTTTGTAATGCTTTTTTTATCTCATCATGTTATAATGTATTATTCCCTATTATGAGCTATACAGACTTCCTACAGCGTTAAGAAAGACTATTGTAGGAAACTATTTTCCCCCAAGTGTAGATACCCCTTGATTTATATTTAAGGCTCTTTGAACCCCAAAGGACGGAACATAAGACATGAATATGAAATCCTGTAAAATGGTCTTGTCACTTTGTAGGAGCTCATATGGAATCTTTCAAACACACAGCCTGAAAATATTCTTTCTGTAAAACAAAATGTTAGATATCCCAACACCTGGGATCTGGATAACTGCAGAGAAAAGACAATCCTGCTCCACTCATTTGAAGCTTATTTCAATATGAGCATTTGCTCAGCTGGTACTTGAAAACAGCAATGTGAGCAGAAACAATTCATACTGACTGGAGATCCACAGACAGCTTTACTCAAATCAGCAAGCCGATCAGTAGCTTTCAATACCCTCTCAGCCAATCCGAGTGCAGGATTATTCAACAGGGTCTGAATATTATCTAGAATGTAAATTACTTACATGACACAGTTAGGTTGACAGCATTACTGCGCTCCTGTCCTGATGCAGACTCACACCAGTACACTCCGCTGTGAGAATGCCGAGCTTTACTGATTGTGCAGCTGTCCCCATATCTCCTGCTGTATTGATCACTGCACCTTGCCTCCTCACGTCCAGCTCTGTACTGTTTAAACCTCCAGCCAGCAGAGTCCCCCTCCACCTCACAGCTCAGGGTGACTGTCTCTCCTGTGAATATCTGTGACCAGGCAGGCTGCAGGGTCAGGACAGCCTGAGGATGACCCTCTGAAACAGAGAACAGGAAAGGATTAGGACACATTCCCCTACAATCAGTTAGTAGAGAGATTCCAGCTCCCAGCAGCATCTCTGCAGTGATACAGTAGGAATAGCAGCAGTGTGACCCATTGCAGGCTCTACTTGTGATACAGTAGAAATAGCAGCAGTGTGACCCATTGCAGGCTCTACTTGTGAGTTTTGAGTGAAAAGCTCTACCTGTCAGTCTGCTATCTCCTGGATGCATTTGCATCACCTCAAACTCAACCTCTCTAAATCTGGCCTCCTTTTCTTTCCCTCCTCCTCCCCCTCATCTGATCTCTCTATCTCTGTTCCTCTGGAATCTACCACACTCTCTCCCTCCTCCTCAGCTAAGAACTTCGGAGTCACCCTGGACCCCTGCCTCTCTTATTCCAAGCACATCTCCACTCTGGCACACACTTGCCGATTCTTCCTCACCAACTACGCTATCAAGCTCCTGGTCCAGGCCCTGGTACTCTCCCGCCTAGACTACTGCAACTCCCTCCTGGCTGGCTTCCCTGCGTCCGCCACCCATCCGCTCCAGCTCATCCAGAACTCCACTGCTTGCCTGGTGTTCTCTCTGCCTCGCTTCTCCCACGCAACTCCACTGCTCCGCTCACTCCACTGGCTTCCAATCACCGCTCACATCCAGTTCAAGACTCTTGTACTAGCCTACAGATGCCTTGACCAGACTGCACCCAGCTACCTCCAGACCCTCATCTCTCCCTACACCCCCACTCGACTTCTCCGCTCCTCCTGCACTAGAAAACTGGCTCTACCTCCTCTATGCTCCCCTGCCTCCAGAGCCCGCTCCTTCTCCACCGTAGCCCCGCAGTGGTGGAATGACCTTCTTACAGATGTCAGGACTGCCCAGTCCCTGACCACCTTCCGGTGCCTCCTCAAGACTCACCTGTTCAGACAGCACCTGTAGAACTCCTCTTTTTCCCTCTAGACATTTATCACTCTTCCTTAAATGTGCTTTACTTGCTCTTATCTGCCCCCTATTTTACTGCATTTAATCCTGTACTTTAGAGTTCTGTAATCTGTCACAAGTGTTATTTAATCTGTAGTATTTTGTATTTAATTATATCCTGATGTAACTATCACTGACACTGTTATCTGCTCAGTTATTGAATCGTATTTTGTCATACTTGCTAGTCATTGTATTTATCTTGCTCTTAATTGTATTAATTGTACTGTGATTTTTGAAATGCATTTTTGTTTATGAATGTAAGTCGAACTGGATAAGGGTGTCTTCTAAGAAATAAATAATAATAAATAATAATAATAAAAAAAAATTCATGAGGAATATCTCTCAATATGATTATGACTTTGAACACAAACATATAAAGTGGGGGTCTGTGGTCAATGGGGCAGCAGTTAGTCCAGTTTTCAGTAGCAGCTGAGTTAATAAACTCACCAGACACAGTTACTGACACAGGATTACTGAGCTGAGAGGAACTTGATCGACTTTTTCTTTGTCCTCGACAGCAATACTGGCCCTGGTCAGATACAGCAGCTGCAGTGATTGTGTAGCTGTCGCCAGGTATACTGCGGCCAGCAGTCTGGAGCACTGGAGTGTCCTTACTGTCTTTGTACCAGAGATATTTCCAGCCAGCAGAACCCCCCTCAACCCTACACCTCAGAGTGACTGTCTCCCCAGTGAATATCTCTGGGAATGGATGCTCCAGGGTGAGTGTAGTCTGGGGCAGCTCTTTTATTGTGATGGGAATGCTTGGCTCCTCCCCTGTTTTTTACATTAATGTGAGTTCTGACTACAACACATGAAGTACAGGAACAGCAGAAACATTATCTGTAGTGATGTCTTTGAAATATCTTTATGGTCCAAATTGAAGTCTAAGAGACTAGAAACTATATAAGCTCTTTGTAACAGGGGGAGGTCTGTGCTGACTGTCTGGCGCATGCATGGTTCTGCAGGAAGAGGGCAGCAGCCTTGTAAGATCCGCCTGTTAGTCATGGTGATGACATGGAGAGGTGGGGAAGAGGGTGTGTTGGCTTTCCCTCTCTCTGAGTGGCTGAGAAGCGGGCCTTGGGGGATTGCTCGGCCCATAAGTACTGTGCTTGGTTATGCATTCAGGTGGCCAGAGAGAGGATACCCAGTGATGCTGGAGACAGACTCCAGTGTAAACAAAGACTAGGCAAGCACGGATGCGGGAGACAGCCTGCCTTAAACAAATAAACCAAGAATTAAAAGAAAGAATTACCTACCCGAGTGGACGTGTGTAGTTATACAGGGTGTATAAATAATAGCTGAGCGTAGATCAGAGACCCGAGCTGACCGGCTTAGCGGCAGTGGGGGCACCTTGTACGCAGCACCTTTATTTTGTAGTTTTATTACTGTGTTTTATTTTCTATTTTTATTTCGCCTTTTGGTTTTCATTATTATTTCAGAGCAGCTGCGCGTGCTGACGGATACGTGTGCAACCCCTGTTTATCATCGTTGGTGTAAGGGGAGTTGCAGCACCAGCGCCATCAGTTGATAAATAATAAAAATAAAGAAAAGTTACCAAAATAAAACTGGGTGTTTCAAATAAAACCTTCTGTCTCCCGTGTGTGTCAGTGAATTGCCCACCACCCTTCCACACTCTTCTACAAAAGAACATGAGAAAATCACTGCCTGTCTGGTCACTGGAAACCGTAACAATTGTTCTTACTCATTTAAAATGAGTTCAGTTCATTACTGTGTTGTTTCAAATGTATTTATTCAAGAAGCAGTTAAATAGTGAAATAGAACTCAAACTTAATGTAGCTCAGTTGACCAAACTTAAATTAATGTAATACACTGACCAATAGGTACCCAGGCCTGATATGCAAATCCTGGCTCAGATTGAGGATCCTGGGAATCTGTGTATTTGTTGTTTGAGGTTTGTTGTACCGTCAATATCTTTGAGTTTTGCAGGTCTGCACTCGGAATAGGGATGAACTGCATGTTTTTATATTTGTACTTTTGTCACCATAATTGCAGGAGTTCTCCATATTTTATGAGGTCAGCATGCTCACACACAATGATCAATCCAAGCTCACAGTGATATTTAATGAGGTCAGCATGCTCACACACAATGATCAATCCAAGCTCACAGTGATATTTAATGAGGTCTGCGTGAACACACAAAAAGATCAATCCAAGCTCACAGTGATTCCCTGTTGGAACTACTATAAAATCCACTTTCTTATTAACATAGCAGTCACTTTGGAGTCATTTTTCCTAATAAAATGTGATTAAAGTTAATGTATTCACGTAAGAATTTACTGAAGCTCACATTATTCAAGTTGCAGAAATTGAATTACATTGCTTTGGTTAAGATGTACTAACTTAGCGTTATTGAGTTCACAACATTATTCACTGGCTTTCCTCAATTTTGTTCAGTAAACTCAACTTGTTTTTACAGTGTAGTAGCTTTTATAAAGTCAGGTCTTAAAGGATCCCAAAGATTCAGCATCACCAACAAGACTCGGTAATCCATTCCATACCTCTTGTCTCTGTAAGTCGCCTTGGATAAAGGCGTCTGCTAAATAAACAAATAATAATAATAATAATAATAATAATAATAATACCCTCACCACTGTAAAAAACTGTGTCCTCTGGTCCTGGGTTCAGTACTAAGAAGAACACAAGAAGAAAAGGGGAACCACTGATAATCATGATATAATAATGTAAGAATCTGGATTTTAAAACCTTGATTAGCAGTCAGCCAATGTAATATTCTTATTGAAAAGCTTTCCAGCAATACCACACATAGCCTCTCGGTGGAGGAAAGTATGGCACTGTAATGGCTAGTGTTTGCTCGAGTTATTCTTTGTTTTATTAAATTGTTATATTGGACAGAAGAAAGGGAAAGCTTATTTAAAAAGTGTGTTTTTTATAGATGATCAGGAAGCAGGATGAGAATCTTTACCAGTGTCTTCACTTTGTGACTGCATTGCCACAGCCTATTTTCAACACACACACCTAACATGAAAAGTGTCATTTCTCAAACTAGCTTCATGCTTTTCCGCCATGAATTGTAAATCCTGTTTTTAAAATGTGTTCACATTGTAAACTGTTCTCTTACCTTCATACTGTCTGGAGCAGCTCACTACAGTCAGCACTGAAAAACACAAAAGAGACAGTCAGGGACTAGACCCTTATAAAAGCACCACAGTCATGTTGCTGTTTCCAATGCTTTTACCATTGTTATACCGTGCTCATCAGTTATAGGTGCCTGCCATACATACATGTAACATGTGCTAACATAGGGAGAAGTAAGAGCCAGCGCCATCTAGTGATCGGACACTTTTGATCAGGTTTCCTTCTCTTGTTTTGTTAGTAACACACTGCTGTGCACTACTTGGTGCTGGTGTATATAATAATATAAAGACACTTTAATCTAGCCTATATTAAATATGTATATGACAGGCAGCTCCTGAACTAATAGTCAAAACACCTTAACACAGACTTACCAAATAATACAAACACAAGATTTGAGTCATTTCAATAAGAACCCTGTGAATGATTGTAAAGGTGAGGGAAGAGTAAAAACAAAGCAAGACAATGCCACATAATAATAATCCTTCATTAACTTGGACACATGTATGGGGTTTAGGAAACTGACAGATCTGTAGCTGTAGTTCAATATTCATACAGATTCCAGTGTTCATATGAAGAGAAGAAAGCAGACTTGAGTTGTGAATTCAGTTCAATAATGGATGAGATAAGTGTAACAGGGAGAATGCTGGGCACACACTGCTGACCACACACCACAGGTGAGCATCTTAACCCCTGTGGAATAGAGCCAGGCTCCTCTGCATGTGTGCTTACTCACTTAAGTGTGCCCAAGCTGCCTCTCTCTCCTCTGTCCTAATTCTCCTCGACCTCTCTGCTGCCTTTGACACTGTTGATCACTCTATTCTACTATCATCTCTTGCTGACCTGGGGATCTCTGGCACTGCTCTGGCCTGGTTCTCCTCCTACCTCTCCAACCGCACTTACCAGGTAACCTGGCGTGGAGCAACCTCCACACCTCACCCTCTCTTAACTGGAGTCCCCCATGGGTCAGTCTTGGGTCCTCTCCTGTTCTCTCTCTACACCCGCTCCCTGGGCCCCCTCATCGCATCCTATGGTTTCTCATACCATTTCTATGCTGATGATGCTCAGATTTTCCTCTCCTTCCCCACCTCTGACTCCACCATCTCCTCCCGTATCTCTACCTGTCTGTCTGCTATTTCCTCCTGGATGCACTCGCATCACCTCAAACTCAACCTCTCTAAATCTGACCTCCTTTTCTTTCCCTCCTCCTCCCCCTCCTCTGATCTCTCTATCTCTGTTCCTCTGGAATCTACCACACTCTCTCCCTCTTCCTCAGCTAAGAACCTTGGAGTCACCCTGGACCCCTGCCTCTCTTATTCCCAGCACATCTCCACTCTGGCACGCACTTGCCGATTCTTCCTGAGAAACATCCGAAGAATCCGACCCTTCCTCACCAACTATGCTACCCAGCTCCTGGTCCAGGCCCTGGTACTCTCCCGCCTAGACTACTGCAACTCCCTCCTGGCTGGCCTCCCTGCGTCTGCCACCCGTCCGCTCCAGCTCATCCAGAACTCTGCTGCCCGCCTGGTGTTCTCTCTGCCTCGCTTCGCCCACGCTACTCCACTGGCTCCCGATCACCGCTCGCATCCAGTTCAAGACTCTTGTACTAGCCTACAGATGCCTTGACCAGACTGCACCCAGCTACCTCCAGACCCTCATCTCTCCCTACACCCCCACCCGACCTCTCCGCTCCGCCTGCACTAGAAGACTGGCTCTACCTCCGCTACGCTCCCCTGCCTCCAGAGCCCGCTCCTTCTCCACCCTTGCTCCGCAGTGGTGGAACGACCTTCCTACAGATGTCAGGACTGCCCAGTCCCTGACCACATTCCGGCGCCTCCTTAAGACTCACCTCTTCAAACAGCACCTGTAGAACTCCTCTGTTGTATCCTGGGACACTATCACCCTTCATTTAAATATGCTTTATTTTGCTCTTATCTGCCCCCTATTTTACTACATTTAATCCTATGCTTCAGAATACTGTAATCTGCCAAGTGTTTAACCTGTAGTATTTTGTACTTAATCATATCCTGATGTAACTATCACTATTTAATCATATCCTGATGTAACTTTCACTATTATCTGCTGTATTATTGAATTGTGGTTTGTCACACTTGAAAAAATTATTGTATTTCTTGCTCTTATTGTATGACTTGTATTGTAACACTTGAATGTATTTGTATTTGCTTGCGATTGTAAGTCGCCCTGGATAAGGGCGTCTGCTAAGAAATAAATAATAATAATAATAAGAATAATAATAATAGAGCTTTTAACCTTCTCACCAGCAGGGGGCAGAATCCACAATTACAGTGCATCACACAACACTGCCCATTACACTGGCAATTATCTATTAGTTTATTCATTGTGATCCATAAGATAGGGTGTGTGGGTGATTCACTGATACAGTACAGGAATGGTTAGTATATTATAGCATGATCTCAATGAATCACCAGTCCCCCTTATCCTCTCAGTCCTGAATGCTACAGTAGTGTGGTAGGGTGTGTGGGTGATTCACTGATACACTACAGGAATGGTTAGTATATTATAGCATGATCACAATGAATCACCAGTCCCCCTTATCCTCTCAGTCCTGAATGCTACAGTAGTGTGGTAGGGTGTGTGGGTGATTCACTGATACACTACAGGAATGGTTAGTATATTATAGCAGGATCACAATGAATCACCAGTCCCCCTTATCCTCTCAGTCCTGAATGCTACAGTAGTAAAACTGATATAAACACAACATACAAGATAAAACATGCTTCATACACATGGGGAATCAGCATATAGGAACCACCTCAACTTTCCAATACTATAAAATGCTTTTCAATGCTATAAAACTTAGAACGATTTTAACACTATTTCTAACTGCTTTCTTACTGCATAAATATCAGCTGCTATATAATAAACTGATGTCTGCTTGTAAAATAAAATACAATAAATATACATACAGCAGCTTCATGAATATCAAACAGACTGGAAAGGGACAGAAAAATCTTTTACTCCATATAAATGTTCATGGAGGGCAAATGTTGCAATCAACATTATTAAATAGCAATACAAAGTATATTAGTAGGATTTTACATTCAGCTCTCAGAAAACCATAAATAACACAGGAGACCCACAATCACTGGGTAATGAAATAAATACTTTAATCATAGAAAACGGTGCTTTCCTCTTGTGAGAACGAGCCATTACTAATGTAAAGTTTGTATTTCACCTCCCAGCAGAGCTAAATGTGAACGAGCCATTACTAATGTAAAGTTTGTATTTCACCTCCTAGCAGAGTTAAATGAGAACGAGCCATTACTAATGTAAAGTTTGTATTTCACCTCCTAGCAGTGCTAAATGTGAACGAGCCATTACTAATGTTAAGTTTGTATTTCACCTCCTAGCAGAGTTAAATGAGAACGAGCCATTACTAATGTAAAGTTTGTATTTCACCTCCTAGCAGTGCTAAATGTGAACGAGCCATTACTAATGTAAAGTTTGTATTTCACCTCCCAGCAGTGCTGAATGTGAACGAGCCATTACTAATGTAAAGTTTGTATTTCACCTCCTAGCAGAGTTAAATGAGAACGAGCCATTACTAATGTAAAGTTTGTATTTCACCTCCTAGCAGTGCTAAATGTGAACGAGCCATTACTAATGTAAAGTTTGTATTTCACCTCCCAGCAGTGCTGAATGTGAACGAGCCATTACTAATGTAAAGTTTGTATTTCACTTCCCAGCAGTGCTGAATGTTTGTTTAACTCCCCCTCCCCACATTGTTTGTGTGGCCTGTGAAGCAAATATCAAATTCAGTGTATATTTCTTCAATAGAATGTGACACATGCTGCTAAAGCTGATAACATGATGATAAAGAAAGAAATAACACTGAATAAATCAAGCGCTCGTGTGCTCTCTTCCTGTGCTCAGTTTAACACTTTGTTCCAACAGGAAGTGTCAGTGAGCTGCTGCAGCTACAGTTCAGACCAGTTCAAAGGGCCTCAGCAGCATCAGCATACATCACTGTGAGAGGACTTTCTGTACCACTATTTTAAATATATATATAGAACAAATAAAATATAAGCCCACTGGTTTCCAGGTTCTTCTCATTTATCATACGTGGCAATCAGTTTAGTAATCCTGCACATGCATGTTTTTATTCTTTAGCACACTTCCCTGTCCTGTACCATGTGGTATCCTGCAGTTCCATACTTCTATTTGATTTACTTACATTGACTAGCTTTTCTACACTTTACTACACTTTTACCATGAAACTCTTCCCTGCTTTACCATGCATACAGTGTGTTTCACAATACTCTCTGTCATTTACCTGGCTTGCACACTCTGCTTTTACCATGAAACTCTTCCCTGCTTTAACATGCATACAGTGTGTTTCACAATACTCTCTGTCATTTACCTGGCTTGCACACTCTGCTTTTACCATGAAACTCTTCCCTGCTTTAACATGCATACAGTGTGTTTCACAATACTCTCTGTCATTTACCTGGCTTGCACACTCTGCTTTTACCATGAAACTCTTCCCTGCTTTACCATGCATACAGTGTGTTTCACAATACTCTCTGTCATTTACCTGGCTTGCACACTCTGCTTTTACCATGAAACTCTTCCCTGCTTTAACATGCATACAGTGTGTTTCACAATACTCTCTGTCATTTACCTGGCTTGCACACTCTGCTTTTACCATGAAACTCTTCCCTGCTTTACCATGCATACAGTGTGTTTCACAATACTCTCTGTCATTTACCTGGCTTGCACACTCTGCTTTTACCATGAAACTCTTCCCTGCTTTAACATGCATACAGTGTGTTTCACAATACTCTCTGTCATTTACCTGGCTTGCACACTCTGCTTTTACCATGAAACTCTTCCCTGCTTCACCATGCGTACAGTGTGTTTCACAATACTCTCTGTCATTTACGTGGCTTGCACACTCTGCTTTTACCATGAAACACTTCCCTGCTTTACCATGCATACAGTGTGTTTCACAATACTCTCTGTCATTTACGTGGCTTGCACACTCTGCTTTTACCATGAAACTCTTCCCTGCTTCACCATGCGTACAGTGTGTTTCACAATACTCTCTGTCATTTACCTGGCTTGCACACTCTGCTTTTACCATGCCATTTCCACAAGACACCTCCTCAAAATATAGATTTTGAATTAGTCTTCAAACCCGGAATCTTTCACTCTAACTGTCCCCAAACCAGATGGATAATCAGCAGCATGTTTAATAAAGCACCAGCAATAATACTTACATATCAGTGCAGCGACTTCACAAGCCTGCATTCTGTCTGGAGACACTTTCAGAAAGCTGAGCTCAGTGTAGAATCTGTAGACATACAGTTCCTCCCACTGTGCCTATCTCTGATTCTGTCATCTGACTGAATATAACTAACGTGATCTCATTGCGGGGAATATTACATTTTACACTTCACATCTAACAACTTCTTCGTTATTTAAGAAGTTAAACCTTCCATAGCCCCTCACCAAGACACACTACTCTATTATTATTTATTTCTTAGCAGACGCCTTATCCAGGGCGACTTACAATTGTTACAAGATATCACATTATTTTTTTACACACATATATATATATATATATATATATATATATATATATATATATATATATATATATATATATATATATATATATATATTTTTTTTACATACAATTACCCATTTATACAGTTGGGTTTTTACTGGAGCAATCTAGGTAAAGTACCTTGCTCAAGGGTTACAGCAGCAGTGTCCCCCACCTGGGATTGAACCCATGACCCTCCGGTCAAGAGTCCAGAGCACTAACCACTACTCCACACTGCTGCCCTAACACATAAATCGTGAAATCTGTGATAACTGTGAAAAGAATACAGTCTTACCTATGAGTAAGTGTACCTTTCAATTTCAGGGTGCTCCCATTGCACCTACTCTGTGGATGCATGGAGATGCACTATAAAGAAATCATTGCAATGCTAGATTAGTAACACACATCTACTAGAGACACACATCTACATGAACTAGACAAACCCTCACAGTGACACACTGTAACATAAACACTCACACTGCACCTGCTCTGTGGATACATGGAGATGCACTATAAAGAAATCATTGCAATACTAGATTAGTAAGTCTGATCAGTCCTGACCTGCATCCAGTGAATGTGCACAATGTGAATGTGACAGACAGACATCTCTTCATATTCCCAGATTCTGGTTCTCTCAATACACTAAAGAACACCCTCACCAAGTGGTCACCACAACTGCACTTCAAGATAGAAATGTGAATATGAACCAGGTAAAATCTCTATTAACAAAACTAATAGGGGACCAGGGGGTGTTCAGATGATCAAATTGTTCAGATAACTGAATTAAAACTGTGAAATTGTTTATATGACTCTGTGGCAAAGTGCCCGCCCCTGTGTGTATTTTGTGTGTTATGTGTTGTATGTTGCGTGTGTTAATGTTGGTGTATAGATTGGTACACGGGATATAAACGGGTCTGTGTTTCACGTGTATTTAAAAAGGTAGATTTGTATTTAGGCACGAGGAGGGCACAAATCACTTCACGTGCTGGTTAAATGTAATATGTGAGCACGGGGTTGCACAGAATTAATTCACGTGCTGGGATTCAAGTGAATAATTAATTAGTAATTGAATCCCAGCACAACAGTATAAAATAGGCACATTTTTGGTCACTCGGGGTTAGGTGTTCGGTGAGTGGAGAACGAGTGTGGAGAAGGAGAAACTAAATAATAAGAAAGAGCGTAAATATAAAGTGAATAACTGTCTCACTCACCGTGTTTCGTTTGTCTGTCTGTGCACTGTCTGTTTACTGTCTAGGTCCGTTTTGTTTACCTGTTTATTTTGGCTACCAGTGCCGTGTCCTGTTTTGTGCTATTTTCAAACCTTTTATTTGTTAATAAACGCTGAGTGCAGCCATTGCACTCAGCTCATCACAACCACCGTCTCTGTGTTTGAATTCCTTTCCTGGTCTGACGCAACCCACTCTGGCCGTCTTTGTGACACGTGGTGTCAGAAGTGGGATAGCCGCGCCTCCAAGCGTCAGACCAGGAGGGGTCTGGATTAAAAAAAAATAAAATAAAAAAAAATAAAGGATTACAAATATTGTTTTGGGGAAAAAAAAAAAAAAAAAAAAAAAAAAAGTCAATGGCAGAAGACGCCATCAAACTGCGGGGCTGGTTCCTGGAGAATGCTGGGCTGGAGGCCCAGGCTCTACCCATAGTCGTCCGGGCCCTGTGGATGATGGACAGTGAGAGATGGGAGGCATATCAGGAGGAACACACCCCAAACACCTTGGAGGAAGGTGTGGGAGTTTCTCCTCAGCTACCTGGAGGCAACGATAAATGGAACAGTAGCCCAGGTAGCAGGCCCACCAGCAGAGGGTGAATGCCTGCTGTCCCCATCTCCACCAGCAGAGGGTGAGTACCTGCTGTCCCCATCTCCACCAGCAGAGGGTGAATGCCTGCTGGTTTTTGCCTCCACAGCCTGAGTGGGAGGAGCCCGAACGTCCTACGCCTGAGTGGGAGGAGCCCGAACGTCCTACGCCTGAGTGGGAGGAGCCCGAACGTCCTACGCCTGAGTGGGAGGAGCCCGAACGTCCTACGCCTGAGTGGGAGGAGCCCCGAACGTCCTACGCCTGAGTGGGAGGAGCCCGAACGTCCTACGCCCAAGAGGGAGGAGGTCGGTGCGTCCACAGCCCAAAAGGGAGGAGTCGGTGCGTCCACAGCCCAAAAGGGGAGGAGTCGCTGCGGTCCACAGCCCAAAGGGAGGCAAGTCGGGGCTTCCACAGCCCTGGGACCCAAGCCACCAGCAGAGGGAAAAATGCCTGCTGGTTCAGCCCCAAGAGCCGGAAGGGGAGGAGTTACAGGCTCAACCCCCTGAAAATTTTTGGGGGGGAGAGGGCAGGAGGCTGGTGTCCCCCCAGCAGCCTCTATTCATGCTGCTGAAGACAGCACGGGGGCGCACCAGCCCAGCCGCCACAGCGGAGGGAGCCAGCGCCGCCAGGAGCAGAGGAGCTGCCTCTGCCTCCGCCACCTCCACCGGCAGGAACAGAGCAGCAGGAGCTGCCTCTGTCTCCGCCACCCTCCACCGGAAGGAGCAGAGGAGCAGGAGCTGCCTCTGCCTCCGCCACCTCCACCGCTTCCTCCACTAGGAGCAGAGGAGCAGGAGCTGCCTCTGCCTCCACCACCGCCAGGAGCAGAGGAGGCTGGAGCTGCCTCTGCCTCCACCACCCGCCAGGAGCAGAGGAGCTGGAGCTGCCTCTGCTTCCGCCACCCGCCCGGAGCAGAGGAGCAGGAGCTGCCTCTGCTGCCCGTACCTCCACAGGGAGTACGGTGGCCCGGAGCCCCAGAAAGGGGAGCTGCCGGCCACGAAGAGGGGGGACGAGGTCTGGAGACCACTTTCCCCCAGCAGCAGTTTCGCTGCAGGAGTTCTTGTGGCCGGAGCCCCACAGGAGGGAGCTGCCGGCTACGAAGAAGGGGGAGGTCGGGGGACCACCTGCCCCCGCAGCTTTTTCGCTGCAGGACGGGACCAGCATGCTGTCAGCCGTGCCACTACCGGCAGGGGAGCTGACAGCATTTCCAGCCATGGGCCCACTGAAGCCCTCCCTTCCCAGCCCGAGACTTTGGCCTGGACTGCTGGGTATTTAAGGGGGGAGGTGGCCGTTGAGGCCATGTGTGCTTTGCACAGGGGGGGGTATATGTGGCAAAGTGCCCGCCCCTGTGTGTATTTTGTGTGTTATGTGTTGTATGTTGCGTGTGTTAATGTTGGTGTATAGATTGGTACACAGGATATAAACGGGTCTGTGTTTCACGTGTATTTAAAAAGGTAGATTTGTATTTAGGCACGAGGAGGGCACAATCACTTCACGTGCTGGTTAAATGTAATATGTGAGCACGGGGTTGCACAGAATTAATTCACGTGCTGGGATTCAAGTGAATAATTAATTAGTAATTGAATCCCAGCACAACAGTATAAATAGGCACATTTTTAGTCACTCGGGGTTAGGTGTTCGGTGAGTGGAGAACGAGTGTGGAGAAGGAGAAACTAAATAATAAGAAAGAGCGTAAATATAAAGTGAATAACTGTCTCACTCACCGTGTTTCGTTTGTCTGTCTGTGCACTGTCTGTTTACTGTCTAGTCCGTTTTGTTTACCTGTTTATTTTGGCTACCAGTGCCGTGTCCTGTTTTGTGCTATTTTCAAACCTTTTATTTGTTAATAAACGCTGAGTGCAGCCATTGCACTCAGCTCATCACAACCACCGTCTCTGTGTTTGAATTCCTTTCTTGTCTGACGCAACCCACTCTGGCCGTCTTTGTGACAGACTCCCAATAAAATATATGATACTGCTTTATCTTTAAATACATATTGTACAGTACTGAACTGTACTGTAAATACCTGAGGTTGATGGCTGAATACCACATTTCAATGACGACAGGGCAGAAGAGCACAGCACACAACAAGACAGGTTAACAAGGGGCTGCTTGGGGATAACAGAGGGGTTCAGATCATCAGGGTTTAGACGATGATGTGCATCCCCAGCAGGGGTAATACATGTTAAAGAATGAACAGGGGTAGGGCCAGATAGAAGAGCCTGAAAAGAGCATCACTGCTGTGCTTGTGCTGACAGACACAAGTCATCTTGACATTGGAGAGGGGAAGTACTTGCAGGGACAGTTAAACAAAGGCCATCACGACATTGAAACTTCCTCATTATGCAAAGGCTTTGATACTAAAATAAACGTTCAGTTATATTTCCACACTTTTATTTTGGTGCTCATGAAGCTGCTGGGTTGGCAACACTGGAGGTTTTAATCCAGAGCTGGGATAGCATGAGCAGTGGTAATGTGAGCTACCTGTGAGCTCCCCCACTCTGCCACTGGAACCATGTCTCACTGCCCAGCCAGTCTGTGACATCTCTTTTGGAGGCTGCCTGCAATGATGCACGAGGCAGGGGCAGCTTCAGGCTGGATTGAAGTGACTGTTTGTCCAGGGGGTCCCCCTCTGTCCCAGCAGGGAGTCTCCCTCAGAGGGTGAGGCTCTACAGTGGCTGAGCCTTTGAGGAGGGGTGGCAAGACCCCCAGAGCAGAGACACACAGAACACCACACTTGTAAGTTTGCATTCAACAGGAGAATAGTTAGAGTGAAATCCTGCTTCAATGTTACCCTGATTTTCACATGAATTGTTTTTCATTATACCACAGCTTTATAACAGATCTTTGTTTAATTATTTTCTAAGGAGCAGAGTAGACCTCGTCATCTAAAGATGATTGACTGGCATGTTTGGTATGAAGCTGCTCAGCTCAATCTCCCCTTTTCAGAATCCTCTCTTGTCAGTTTAACAGGGGGGTGCAGGGCTGCATTCCAGTATTCAGGCTCAATTTAAAACCCTGCCTGCCTTCACTTCCTCTCACTAACCACAGACACGTATTTCCTTCTCAGAAATGAACACAGAGCTGACTGACCGCAGAAAAGGAGAAGTGTGTTCTGTTTTTGAGATGACCTCTGCAGTGAACATTCACTGTGAGCTCCACTTTGTATCTATAATACAGATCTATCTAGAGATCTGCATCTACAATAAACCCTGTATTTACACACACTCATCTGCAGTGAACAGCACTGTGAGCTCCACTTTGTATCTATAATACAGATCTATCTAGAGATCAATCTACAGTAAACTCTGTATTTACACACCTTAATTTTTGCTGGGCAAAATAAAAAACGGCTGTATGATTATAATGTATTTTAAATTTAAAAAGTGGTTACACCTGACAACTAGGACTGAACTCTAGTCATTACCATTGCAGGCATGGAGATTACCACACACAGAGCGATGAACTGGGTGAGGAGGTGATTTAACTCTAGTCATTACCATTGCAGGCATGGAGATTACACACACAGAGCAATGAACTGGGTGAGGAGGTGATTGAACTCTAGTCATTACCATTGCAGGCATGGAGATTACACACACAGAGCGATGAACTGGGTGAGGAGGTGATTTAACTCTAGTCATTACCATTGCAGGCATGGAGATTACACACACAGAGCAATGAACTGGGTGAGGAGGTGATTGAACTCTAGTCATTACCATTGCAGGCATGGAGATTACACACACAGAGCAATGAACTGGGTGAGGAGGTGATTGAACTCTAGTCATTACCATTGCAGGCATGGAGATTACACACACAGAGCAATGAACTGGGTGAGGAGGTGATTGAACTCTAGTCATTACCATTGCAGGCATGGAGATTACACACACAGTGCAATGAACTGGGTGAGGAGGTGATTGAACTCTAGTCATTACCATTGCAGGCATGGAGATTACACACACAGAGCAATGAACTGGGTGAGGAGGTGATTGAACTCTAGTCATTACCATTGCAGGCATGGAGATTACACACACAGAGCAATGAACTGGGTGAGGAGGTGATTGAACTCTAGTCATTACCATTGCAGGCATGGAGATTACACACACAGAGCAATGAACTGGGTGAGGAGGTGATTGAACTCTAGTCATTACCATTGCAGGCATGGAGATTACACACACAGAGCAATGAACTGGGTGAGGAGGTGATTGAACTCTAGTCATTACCATTGCAGGCATGGAGATTACACACACAGAGCAATGAACTGGGTGAGGAGGTGATTGAACTCTAGTCATTACCATTGCAGGCATGGAGATTACACACACAGAGCAATGAACTGGGTGAGGAGGTGATTTAACTCTAGTCAGTACCATTGCAGGCATGGAGATTACACACACAGAGCAATGAACTGGGTGAGGAGGTGATTTAACTCTAGTCAGTACCATTGCAGGCATGGAGATTACACACACAGAGCAATGAACTGGGTGAGGAGGTGATTGAACTCTAGTCATTACCATTGCAGGCATGGAGATTACTCACACAGAGCAATGAACTGGGTGAGGAGGTGATTGAACTCTAGTCATTACCATTGCAGGCATGGAGATTACACACACAGAGCAATGAACTGGGTGAGGAGGTGATT